>NC_143386.1:11302196-11605227 GCF_980474605.1 Leiobunum rupestre
TTATGTAATTAATTTGTTATTTTAAAATCATGGTTTTTTGGGAATTTTTATTAATTATGTTACTTTAGAATGTGTTGGAGTACTATTGAAAACCAATTTCCTATTTGGATAAAATTATACCATTGTATTGCCAAACTTGTCAAGGTTATAAAGCGAAGGTTGAACAATTTACGGGTTATTTCGCATTAAAGAATTGGTTTCCCTATCTCGTAATTAACAAATTAGCATTTTAAACTGCGAAAAAATGAAAAAAAAATGTTTAACCAAAAGTAAATGAAAATAATTAATGGGGGGGGGGGGGGTCAGACATTACCCCTGATATCTCGGTCCGAGCTTGTCCGATCGTGTCCAAACTTGTTGGGGTGATAGACCGAGGCTTAGGGGTTGCGTCGAGGTCAAAGGTTATCTTCAAGGTCAAATGTAGGGTTAAAATTCAAATATGTTTTTTGACTTTTTCCCAAGGTCATTTACATGTTCAAATTTAGTCCTTCTCTACTAATAGGTACACCACACAACCTTAGAAAAATAGCATAAAGTAATAACGTAATAATTGACGAAATAGCGCTTTATAGCAGAAGATTTTTTATTTACACTTTATACTTCCGTGCGTCATATCAAACTTTCCCTCAGCCATGATAACGTTTAAGTTTAGACGCCGAAATGAACATCAGGCTTTCGAAGCGGCATTCAAAAATGGATAATAATAAGCAAAACCAATTATTATTTTCTAATACTCACACGTAGATATTGATTTGTTTAAAAAAGATAAGATTTGGTTCAAATTTTATCTTATCAGTTTTTTTACAACGTAAATGAACAACGATCTATTTCTACTATTTATTTACCATCTAAAAGCGTAATAGTTTTTTTACCGGTGAATTTCACCAGTTCTTAAAACAATGTTTGCGTCCTTCAAACCCAGAATAATTGTTTATCCAAAAATAGAAAACGTAAGAGTAACAAACAACGTTTCGTAAAAACTATTATTTAAATGAATAATTGTATGAAAATTAAATTTGTGTACAGATATTTTTATCCATAAATAAAAATATCAACGTTTCTTCAAATGAATAAATAAATATCGATATTTGTAAGCCTCATCTGATTCCGACCACTAGGAACGTCTAGTAAATTGTTTGTTGGGATCAAAACTATCAGTGTGCCAATTTTTATTTTGATGGTCAAATGTTAAGGATCAAATCCTAAGGTTCCTGGGATATAATTTGTACCAATTTTCAACGAAATCCATCGAATAATAATGCTTTATCTAAAAATGCCAAATGTAATTTGCCGCACGCAACAATTGAAAACTCAAAGAATATCTAGAACTATCCTGCTAAGCTCCAAAAAAAACGTTTTGAATTATGATTTAAAGTTTACTTCAAATTTAAAATTACAATAAATAGTTAAAAAACCAATGATTTCGGTCAACAGATGGCCGTTTAATACTTAGGCACAAATAATAGAACGAAATTTCGTTGCGAGGGTGTTTACCGCGATGAGCACTTTGGGCAGACGATTGCAGGGAACGTATCTGGGGTGGGGTGCATTTGGCCGACTCCTCATGTGGCCGACTCCTCATTTGGCCGACTCCTCATTTGGCCGATTCCTAATTTTCCGACTCCTCATTTGGCCGACTCCTCATTTGGCCGACTTTTCATTTGACTGACTGCTCATGTGTCCGAATGCCCATTTGGCCGACTTTTCATTTGACTGACTGCTCATGTGTCCGAATGCCCATTGGGCCAACTCCTCATTTGGCCGACTTTTCATTTGACTGACTGCTCATGTGTCCGAATGCCCATTTGGCCAACTCCTCATTTGGCCGACTTTTCATTTGACTGACTGCTCATGTGTCCGAATGCCCATTTGGCCGACTTTTCATTTGACTGACTGCTCATGTGTCCGAATGCCCATTTGGCCAACTTCTCATTTGGCCGACTTTTCATTTGACTGACTGCTAATGTGTCCGAATGCCCATTTGGCCAACTCCTCATTTGGCCGACTTTTCATTTGACTGACTGCTCATGTGTCCGAATGCCCATTTGGCCAACTCCTCATTTGGCCGACTTTTCATTTGACTGACTGCTCATGTGTCCGAATGCCCATTTGGCCGACTTTTCATTTGACTGACTGCTCATGTGTCCGAATGCCCATTTGGCCAACTCCTCATTTGGCCGACTTTTCATTTGACTGACTGCTCATGTGTCCGAATGCCCATTTGGCCAACTCCTCATTTGGCCGACTTTTCATTTGACTGACTGCTCATGTGTCCGAATGCCCATTTGGCCGACTTTTCATTTGACTGACTGCTCATGTGTCCGAATGCCCATTTGGCCAACTTCTCATTTGACCGACTTTTCATTTGACTGACTGCTCATGTGTCCGAATGCCCATTTGGCCAACTCCTCATTTGGCCGACTTTTCATTTGACTGACTGCTCATGTGTCCGAATGCCCATTTGGCCAACTCCTCATTTGGCCGACTTTTCATTTGACTGACTGCTCATGTGTCCGAATGCCCATTTGGCCAACTCCTCATTTGGCCGACTTTTCATTTGACTGACTGCTCATGTGTCCGAATGCCCATTTGGCCAACTCCTCATTTGGCCGACTTTTCATTTGACTGACTCCTCATGTGTCCGAATGCCCATTGGGCCAACTCCTCATTTGGCCGACTTTTCATTTGACTGACTGCTAATGTGTCCGAATGCCCATTTGGCCAACTCCTCATTTGGCCGACTTTTCATTTGACTGACTGCTCATGTGTCCGAATGCCCATTTGGCCAACTCCTCATTTGGCCGACTTTTCATTTGACTGACTGCTCATGTGTCCGAATGCCCATTTGGCCGACTTTTCATTTGACTGACTGCTCATGTGTCCGAATGCCCATTTGGCCAACTTCTCATTTGACCGACTTTTCATTTGACTGACTGCTCATGTGTCCGAATGCCCATTTGGCCAACTCCTCATTTGGCCGACTTTTCATTTGACTGACTGCTCATGTGTCCGAATGCCCATTTGGCCAACTCCTCATTTGGCCGACTTTTCATTTGACTGACTGCTCATGTGTCCGAATGCCCATTTGGCCAACTCCTCATTTGGCCGACTTTTCATTTGACTGACTGCTCATGTGTCCGAATGCCCATTTGGCCAACTCCTCATTTGGCCGACTTTTCATTTGACTGACTGCTCATGTGTCCGAATGCCCATTTGGCCAACTTCTCATTTGGCCGACTTTTCATTTGACTGACTGCTCATGTGTCCGAATGCCCATTTGGCCGACTTTTCATTTGACTGACTGCTCATGTGTCCGAATGCCCATTGGGCCAACTCCTCATTTGGCCGACTTTTCATTTGACTGACTGCTCATGTGTTCGAATGCCCATTTGGTCAACTCCTCATTTGGCCGACTTTTCATTTGACTGACTGCTCATGTGTCCGAATGCCCATTTGGCCAACTCCTCATTTGGCCGACTTTTCATTTGACTGACTGCTCATGTGTCCGAATGCCCATTTGGCCGACTTTTCATTTGACTGACTGCTCATGTGTCCGAATGCCCATTTGGCCTACTTCTCATTTGGCCGACTTTTCATTTGACTGACTGCTCATGTGTCCGAATGTCCATTTGGTCAACTCCTCATTTGGCCGACTTTTCATTTGACTGACTGCTCATGTGTCGGAATGCCCATTTGGCCGACTTTTCATTTGACTGACTGCTCATGTGTCCGAATGCCCATTTGGCCAACTTCTCATTTGGCCGACTTTTCATTTGACTGACTGCTCATGTGTCCGAATGCCCATTTGGCCAACTCCTCATTTGGCCGACTTTTCATTTGACTGACTGCTCATGTGTCCGAATGCCCATTTGGCCAACTTCTCATTTGGCCGACTTTTCATTTGACTGACTGCTCATGTGTCCGAATGCCCATTTGGCCAACTTCTCATTTGGCCGACTTTTCATTTGACTGACTGCTCATGTGTCCGAATGCCCATTTGGCCAACTCCTCATTTGGTCGACTTTTCATTTGACTGACTGCTCATGTGTCCGAATGTCCATTTGGTCAACTCCTCATTTGGCCGACTTTTCATTTGACTGACTGCTCATGTGTCCGAATGCCCATTTGGCCAACTCCTCATTTGGCCGACTTTTCATTTGACTGACTGCTCATGTGTCCGAATGCCCATTTGGCCGACTTTTCATTTGACTGACTGCTCATGTGTCCGAATGCCCATTGGGCCAACTCCTCATTTGGCCGACTTTTCATTTGACTGACTGCTCATGTGTCCGAATGCCCATTTGGCCAACTCCTCATTTGGCCGACTTTTCATTTGACTGACTGCTCATGTGTCCGAATGCCCATTTGGCCAACTCCTCATTTGGCCGACTTTTCATTTGACTGACTGCTCATGTGTCCGAATGCCCATTTGGCCAACTTCTCATTTGGCCGACTTTTCATTTTACTGACTGCTCATGTGTCCGAATGCCCATTTGGCCAACTCCTCATTTGGCCGACTTTTCATTTGACTGACTGCTCATGTGTCCGAATGTCCATTTGGTCAACTCCTCATTTGGCCGACTTTTCATTTGACTGACTGCTCATGTGTCCGAATGCCCATTTGGCCAACTCCTTATTTGGCCGACTTTTCATTTGACTGACTGCTCATGTGTCCGAATGCCCATTTGGCCAACTCCTCATTTGGCCGACGTTTCATTTGACTGACTGCTCATGTGTCCGAATGCCCATTTGGCCAACTTCTCATTTGGCCGACTTTTCATTTGACTGACTGCTCATGTGTCCGATTGCCCATTTGGCCAACTCCTCATTTGGTCGACTTTTCATTTGAC
The DNA here is from genome assembly GCF_980474605.1 of Leiobunum rupestre. Lineage (NCBI taxonomy): Eukaryota > Metazoa > Arthropoda > Arachnida > Opiliones > Sclerosomatidae > Leiobunum > Leiobunum rupestre. The sequence continues at coordinate 11,307,047 of NC_143386.1, forward strand.
TGACTGCTCATGTTTCCGAATGTCCATTTGGTCAACTCCTCATTTGGCCGACTTTTCATTTGACTGACTGCTCATGTGTCCGAATGCCCATTTGGCCAACTCCTCATTTGGCCGACTTTTCATTTGACTGACTGCTCATGTGTCCGAATGCCCATTTGGCCAACTCCTCATTTGGTCGACTTTTCATTTGACTGACTGCTCATGTGTCCGAATGCCCATTTGGCCAACTCCTCATTTGGCCGACTCCTCATTTGGCCGACTTTTCATTTGACTGACTGCTCATGTGTCCGAATGCCCATTTGGCCAACTCCTCATTTGGCCGACTTTTCATTTGACTGACTGCTCATGTGTCCGAATGCCCATTTGGCCAACTCCTCATTTGGCCGACTTTTCATTTGACTGACTGCTCATGTGTCCGAATGCCCATTTGGCCAACTCCTCATTTGGCCGACTTTTCATTTGACTGACTGCTCATGTGTCCGAATGCCCATTTGGCCAACTTCTCATTTGGCCGACTTTTCATTTGACTTACTGCTCATGTGTCCGAATGTCCATTTGGTCAACTCCTCATTTGGCCGACTTTTCATTTGACTGACTGCTCATGTGTCCGAATGCCCATTTGGCCAACTCCTCATTTGGCCGACTTTTCATTTGACTGACTGCTCATGTGTCCGAATGCCCATTTGGCCAACTCCTCATTTGGCCGACTCCTCATTTGGCCGACTCCTCATTTGGCCGACTCCTCATTTGGCCGACTTTTCATTTGACTGACTGCTCATGTGTCCGAATGCCCATTTGGCCAACTCCTCATTTGGCCGGATTTCATTTGACTGACTGCTCATTTGTCCGAATGCCCATTTGGCCAACTCCTCATTTGGCCGACTTTTCATTTGACTGACTGCTCATGTGTCCGAATGCCCATTTGGCCAACTTCTCATTTGGCCGACTTTTCATTTGACTGCCTGCTCATGTGTCCGAATGCCCATTTGGCCAACTTCTCATTTGGCCGACTTTTCATTTGACTGACTGCTCATGTGTCCGAATGCCCATTTGGCCAACTCCTCATTTGGTCGACTTTTCATTTGACTGACTGCTCATGTGTCCGAATGTCCATTTGGTCAACTCCTCATTTGGCCGACTTTTCTTTGACTGACTGCTCATGTGTCCGAATGCCCATTTGGCCAACTCCTCATTTGGCCGACTTTTCATTTGACTGACTGCTCATGTGTCCGAATGCCCATTTGGCCGACTTTTCATTTGACTGACTGCTCATGTGTCCGAATGCCCATTGGGCCAACTCCTCATTTGGCCGACTTTTCATTTGACTGACTGCTCATGTGTCCGAATGCCCATTTGGCCAACTCCTCATTTGGCCGACTTTTCATTTGACTGACTGCTCATGTGTCCGATTGCCCATTTGGCCAACTCCTCATTTGGCCGACTTTTCATTTGACTGACTGCTCATGTGTCCGAATGCCCATTTGGCCAACTCCTCATTTGGCCGACTTTTCATTTGACTGACTGCTCATGTGTCCGAATGCCCATTTGGCCAACTTCTCATTTGGCCGACTTTTCATTTTACTGACTGCTCATGTGTCCGAATGCCCATTTGGCCAACTCCTCATTTGGCCGACTTTTCATTTGACTGACTGCTCATGTGTCCGAATGTCCATTTGGTCAACTCCTCATTTGGCCGACTTTTCATTTGACTGACTGCTCATGTGTCCGAATGCCCATTTGGCCAACTCCTTATTTGGCCGACTTTTCATTTGACTGACTGCTCATGTGTCCGAATGCCCATTTGGCCAACTCCTCATTTGGCCGACGTTTCATTTGACTGACTGCTCATGTGTCCGAATGCCCATTTGGCCAACTTCTCATTTGGCCGACTTTTCATTTGACTGACTGCTCATGTGTCCGATTGCCCATTTGGCCAACTCCTCATTTGGTCGACTTTTCATTTGACTGACTGCTCATGTTTCCGAATGTCCATTTGGTCAACTCCTCATTTGGCCGACTTTTCATTTGACTGACTGCTCATGTGTCCGAATGCCCATTTGGCCAACTCCTCATTTGGCCGACTTTTCATTTGACTGACTGCTCATGTGTCCGAATGCCCGTTTGGCCAACTCCTCATTTGGTCGACTTTTCATTTGACTGACTGCTCATGTGTCCGAATGCCCATTTGGCCAACTCCTCATTTGGCCGACTCCTCATTTGGCCGACTTTTCATTTGACTGACTGCTCATGTGTCCGAATGCCCATTTGGCCAACTCCTCATTTGGCCGACTTTTCATTTGACTGACTGCTCATGTGTCCGAATGCCCATTTGGCCAACTCCTCATTTGGCCGACTTTTCATTTGACTGACTGCTCATGTGTCCGAATGCCCATTTGGCCAACTCCTCATTTGGCCGACTTTTCATTTGACTGACTGCTCATGTGTCCGAATGCCCATTTGGCCAACTTCTCATTTGGCCGACTTTTCATTTGACTTACTGCTCATGTGTCCGAATGTCCATTTGGTCAACTCCTCATTTGGCCGACTTTTCATTTGACTGACTGCTCATGTGTCCGAATGCCCATTTGGCCAACTCCTCATTTGGCCGACTTTTCATTTGACTGACTGCTCATGTGTCCGAATGCCCATTTGGCCAACTCCTCATTTGGCCGACTCCTCATTTGGCCGACTCCTCATTTGGCCGACTTTTCATTTGACTGACTGCTCATGTGTCCGAATGCCCATTTGGCCAACTCCTCATTTGGCCGACTTTTCATTTGACTGACTGCTCATTTGTCCGAATGCCCATTTGGCCAACTTCTCATTTGGCCGACTTTTCATTTAACTGACTGCTCATGTGTCCGAATGCCCATTTGGCCAACTTCTCATTTGGCCGACTTTTCATTTGACTGACTGCTCATGTGTCCGAATGCCCATTTGGCCAACTTCTCATTTGGCCGACTTTTCATTTGACTGACTGCTCATGTGTCCGAATGCCCATTTGGCCAACTCCTCATTTGGTCGACTTTTCATTTGACTGACTGCTTATGTGTCCGAATGTCCATTTGGTCAACTCCTCATTTGGCCGACTTTTCTTTGACTGACTGCTCATGTGTCCGAATGCCCATTTGGCCAACTCCTCATTTGGCCGACGTTTCATTTGACTGACTGCTCATGTGTCCGAATGCCCTTTTGGCCAACTTCTCATTTGGCCGACTTTTCATTTGACTGACTGCTCATGTGTTCGATTGCCCATTTGGCCAACTCCTCATTTGGTCGACTTTTCATTTGACTGACTGCTCATGTTTCCGAATGTCCATTTGGTCAACTCCTCATTTGGCCGACTTTTCATTTGACTGACTGCTCATGTGTCCGAATGCCCATTTGGCCAACTCCTCATTTGGCCGACTTTTCATTTGACTGACTGCTCATGTGTCCGAATGCCCATTTGGCCAACTCCTCATTTGGTCGACTTTTCATTTGACTGACTGCTCATGTGTCCGAATGCCCATTTGGCCAACTCCTCATTTGGCCGACTCCTCATTTGGCCGACTTTTCATTTGACTGACTGCTCATGTGTCCGAATGCCCATTTGGCCAACTCCTCATTTGGCCGACTTTTCATTTGACTGACTGCTCATGTGTCCGAATGCCCATTTGGCCAACTCCTCATTTGGCCGACTTTTCATTTGACTGACTGCTCATGTGTCCGAATGCCCATTTGGCCAACTCCTCATTTGGCCGACTTTTCATTTGACTGACTGCTCATGTGTCCGAATGCCCATTTGGCCAACTTCTCATTTGGCCGACTTTTCATTTGACTGACTGCTCATGTGTCCGAATGTCCATTTGGTCAACTCCTCATTTGGCCGACTTTTCATTTGACTGACTGCTCATGTGTCCGAATGCCCATTTGGCCAACTCCTCATTTGGCCGACTTTTCATTTGACTGACTGCTCATGTGTCCGAATGCCCATTTGGCCAACTCCTCATTTGGCCGACTCCTCATTTGGCCGACTCCTCATTTGGCCGACTCCTCATTTGGCCGACTTTTCATTTGACTGACTGCTCATGTGTCCGAATGCCCATTTGGCCAACTCCTCATTTGGCCGACTTTTCATTTGACTGACTGCTCATTTGTCCGAATGCCCATTTGGCCAACTCCTCATTTGGCCGACTTTTCATTTGACTGACTGCTCATGTGTCCGAATGCCCATTTGGCCAACTTCTCATTTGGCCGACTTTTCATTTGACTGACTGCTCATGTGTCCGAATGCCCATTTGGCCAACTTCTCATTTGGCCGACTTTTCATTTGACTGACTGCTCATGTGTCCGAATGCCCATTTGGCCAACTTCTCATTTGGCCGACTTTTCATTTGACTGACTGCTCATGTGTCCGAATGCCCATTTGGCCAACTCCTCATTTGGTCGACTTTTCATTTGACTGACTGCTTATGTGTCCGAATGTCCATTTGGTCAACTCCTCATTTGGCCGACTTTTCTTTGACTGACTGCTCATGTGTCCGAATGCCCATTTGGCCAACTCCTCATTTGGCCGACGTTTCATTTGACTGACTGCTCATGTGTCCGAATGCCCTTTTGGCCAACTTCTCATTTGGCCGACTTTTCATTTGACTGACTGCTCATGTGTCCGATTGCCCATTTGGCCAACTCCTCATTTGGTCGACTTTTCATTTGACTGACTGCTCATGTTTCCGAATGTCCATTTGGTCAACTCCTCATTTGGCCGACTTTTCATTTGACTGACTGCTCATGTGTCCGAATGCCCATTTGGCCAACTCCTCATTTGGCCGACTTTTCATTTGACTGACTGCTCATGTGTCCGAATGCCCATTTGGCCAACTCCTCATTTGGTCGACTTTTCATTTGACTGACTGCTCATGTGTCCGAATGCCCATTTGGCCAACTCCTCATTTGGCCGACTCCTCATTTGGCCGACTTTTCATTTGACTGACTGCTCATGTGTCCGAATGCCCATTTGGCCAACTCCTCATTTGGCCGACTTTTCATTTGACTGACTGCTCATGTGTCCGAATGCCCATTTGGCCAACTCCTCATTTGGCCGACTTTTCATTTGACTGACTGCTCATGTGTCCGAATGCCCATTTGGCCAACTCCTCATTTGGCCGACTTTTCATTTGACTGACTGCTCATGTGTCCGAATGCCCATTTGGCCAACTTCTCATTTGGCCGACTTTTCATTTGACTGACTGCTCATGTGTCCGAATGTCCATTTGGTCAACTCCTCATTTGGCCGACTTTTCATTTGACTGACTGCTCATGTGTCCGAATGCCCATTTGGCCAACTTCTCATTTGGCCGACTTTTCATTTGACTGACTGCTCATGTGTCCGAATGCCCATTTGGCCAACTCCTCATTTGGTCGACTTTTCATTTGACTGACTGCTTATGTGTCCGAATGTCCATTTGGTCAACTCCTCATTTGGCCGACTTTTCTTTGACTGACTGCTCATGTGTCCGAATGCCCATTTGGCCAACTCCTCATTTGGCCGACGTTTCATTTGACTGACTGCTCATGTGTCCGAATGCCCTTTTGGCCAACTTCTCATTTGGCCGACTTTTCATTTGACTGACTGCTCATGTGTCCGATTGCCCATTTGGCCAACTCCTCATTTGGTCGACTTTTCATTTGACTGACTGCTCATGTTTCCGAATGTCCATTTGGTCAACTCCTCATTTGGCCGACTTTTCATTTGACTGACTGCTCATGTGTCCGAATGCCCATTTGGCCAACTCCTCATTTGGCCGACTTTTCATTTGACTGACTGCTCATGTGTCCGAATGCCCATTTGGCCAACTCCTCATTTGGTCGACTTTTCATTTGACTGACTGCTCATGTGTCCGAATGCCCATTTGGCCAACTCCTCATTTGGCCGACTCCTCATTTGGCCGACTTTTCATTTGACTGACTGCTCATGTGTCCGAATGCCCATTTGGCCAACTCCTCATTTGGCCGACTTTTCATTTGACTGACTGCTCATGTGTCCGAATGCCCATTTGGCCAACTCCTCATTTGGCCGACTTTTCATTTGACTGACTGCTCATGTGTCCGAATGCCCATTTGGCCAACTCCTCATTTGGCCGACTTTTCATTTGACTGACTGCTCATGTGTCCGAATGCCCATTTGGCCAACTTCTCATTTGGCCGACTTTTCATTTGACTGACTGCTCATGTGTCCGAATGTCCATTTGGTCAACTCCTCATTTGGCCGACTTTTCATTTGACTGACTGCTCATGTGTCCGAATGCCCATTTGGCCAACTCCTCATTTGGCCGACTTTTCATTTGACTGACTGCTCATGTGTCCGAATGCCCATTTGGCCAACTCCTCATTTGGCCGACTCCTCATTTGGCCGACTCCTCATTTGGCCGACTCCTCATTTGGCCGACTTTTCATTTGACTGACTGCTCATGTGTCCGAATGCCCATTTGGCCAACTCCTCATTTGGCCGACTTTTCATTTGACTGACTGCTCATTTGTCCGAATGCCCATTTGGCCAACTCCTCATTTGGCCGACTTTTCATTTGACTGACTGCTCATGTGTCCGAATGCCCATTTGGCCAACTTCTCATTTGGCCGACTTTTCATTTGACTGACTGCTCATGTGTCCGAATGCCCATTTGGCCAACTTCTCATTTGGCCGACTTTTCATTTGACTGACTGCTCATGTGTCCGAATGCCCATTTGGCCAACTCCTCATTTGGTCGACTTTTCATTTGACTGACTGCTTATGTGTCCGAATGTCCATTTGGTCAACTCCTCATTTGGCCGACTTTTCTTTGACTGACTGCTCATGTGTCCGAATGCCCATTTGGCCAACTCCTCATTTGGCCGACTTTTCATTTGACTGACTGCTCATGTGTCCGAATGCCCATTTGGCCGACTTTTCATTTGACTGACTGCTCATGTGTCCGAATGCCCATTGGGCCAACTCCTCATTTGGCCGACTTTTCATTTGACTGACTGCTCATGTGTCCGAATGCCCATTTGGCCAACTCCTCATTTGGCCGACTTTTCATTTGACTGACTGCTCATGTGTCCGATTGCCCATTTGGCCAACTCCTCATTTGGTCGACTTTTCATTTGACTGACTGCTCATGTGTCCGAATGTCCATTTGGTCAACTCCTCATTTGGCCGACTTTTCATTTGACTGACTGCTCATGTGTCCGAATGCCTATTTGGCCAACTCCTTATTTGGCCGACTTTTCATTTGACTGACTGCTCATGTGTCCGAATGCCCATTTGGCCAACTCCTCATTTGGCCGACGTTTCATTTGACTGACTGCTCATGTGTCCGAATGCCCATTTGGCCAACTTCTCATTTGGCCGACTTTTCATTTGACTGACTGCTCATGTGTCCGATTGCCCATTTGGCCAACTCCTCATTTGGTCGACTTTTCATTTGACTGACTGCTCATGTGTCCGAATGTCCATTTGGTCAACTCCTCATTTGGCCGACTTTTCATTTGACTGACTGCTCATGTGTCCGAATGCCCATTTGGCCATTTCCTCATTTGGCCGACTTTTCATTTGACTGACTGCTCATGTGTCCGAATGCCCATTTGGCCAACTCCTCATTTGGTCGACTTTTCATTTGACTGACTGCTCATGTGTCCGAATGCCTATTTGGCCAACTCCTCATTTGGCCGACTCCTCATTTGGCCGACTCCTCATTTGGCCGACTTTTCATTTGACTGACTGCTCATGTGTCCGAATGCCCATTTGGCCAACTCCTCATTTGGCCGACTTTTCATTTGACTGACTGCTCATGTGTCCGAATGCCCATTTGGCCAACTCCTCATTTGGCCGACTTTTCATTTGACTGACTGCTCATGTGTCCGAATGCCCATTTGGCCAACTCCTCATTTGGCCGACTTTTCATTTGACTGACTGCTCATGTGTCCGAATGCCCATTTGGCCAACTTCTCATTTGGCCGACTTTTCATTTGACTGACTGCTCATGTGTCCGAATGTCCATTTGGTCAACTCCTCATTTGGCCGACTTTTCATTTGACTGACTGCTCATGTGTCCGAATGCCCATTTGGCCAACTCCTCATTTGGCCGACTTTTCATTTGACTGACTGCTCATTTGTCCGAATGCCCATTTGGCCAACTCCTCATTTGGCCGACTTTTCATTTGACTGACTGCTCATGTGTCCGAATGCCTATTTGGCCGACTCCTCATTTGGCCGACTTTTCATTTGACTGACTGCTCATGTGTCCGAATGCCCATTTGGCCAACTCCTCATTTGGCCGACTTTTCATTTGACTGACTGCTCATGTGTCCGAATGCCCATTTGGCCAACTCCTCATTTGGCCGACTTTTCTTTTGACTGACTGCTCATGTGTCCGAATGCCCATTTGGCTGACAGCTCATTTGGTCGACTTTTCTGTCGGCCAATTGAGCAGAGCATATGGCCGACTACTCTTTTAGCCGAAATTCTGGTCGGCGAAATGGGCAGCCCATTTGACCGACTGCTCATTTGTCCGACTACTCATTTGTCCGACTACTCATTTGACCGACTGCTCATTTGGCCGACTGTCTATCGGGCCGACTTCTCAGTCGGACAAATGTGCATTCGGCCAAATTGACAGTTGGCGTAACGTATATTTTATGGTAGGCCAAATGAGAAGTCGGCCAAACGAAACTTTCCCCGTCTCAGTGGTAAAATATAACCCGAGAAGAGACACTAATTGTGTGGCTTTTGTTGGGTGTTGGAACCTTAGCGCCACCACGCGAGCTTGTTCGATGACGACTATAGGAAACAATGGAAACTGCTCTGTGTTACTCTTAGCAGAAGTATATAAATGAAACAAGAAGTGTACTACTTATCTTAATTTTTAGCCTTCCCCGTGCATTTCATGAAATTTTTGAAGCAGACGACGCGTCGGTAAATATATAGGTCACCAATGAGAAAAGAGGTTTGAAAAAGTAGTGTTCCGAGATCAGTAAACACGTATAATGGCGCCACCCGATATGAATTTTTACGCTTTTCGGGTTTTAAAGATTTTGTATTAATTTAAAAGTCGGGTTACTTAATTTTTCAGGATTTATTAAAGGTTTTTATTGTCATAGTGTTTTATTTTGAATTGAATTTAACCCGGTATTTAGCGTTATTTCGAAGTAATCTCTATATCGAGGTATACGCCTTGGTGGTACCGTGAGCCGGTTTAGACTAGTTGTTAGTTATCATTAAAATTACGTCATAATTAATTCTTCCATTAAACCTCGACGATTGAAAGCAACTGTCGGCTCTATCATTGCCACCTGTGTTATGAAAAGGCCCATGTTATTACAGATGGCCATGAATCCATCTGGTTCTTCGAAAAAAGCGACTTTAGTGGAGAGTGTGGTGCCATCTATTAATGGCCAAGGAAGCTAAAATCCAAAATAGCGAAAACTAACGTCGTCAGAGAATCATCGTAGAGTATAATAATTAGACAACTTATACTCTACTTAGTAGACTTTATCCATAACTATATATCCCATATAAAATTTATACTTAAAAATTACTATAATTTAAGTTATTGTCAAATTTACAAACGAGCCAATTAATGCGAATTGTACCTTTAAGTACCCGCCTTTTGGGTCCAAATTTAGCTTAACTATCTTGTTTTTAGATCGAGCCGACACTTGCTTTAAAAGCCACCTAAGAAATCCAATTGGTTGGAAATAAGCTATGCCCGTTTAAATTTTTCATTTTCTTTCGCGACCTTGCATGCTATCGAATAAACTGTAAGGGCTACTTCTGTTTCAAATATTCCAAAATCTTTCGCAAACTGTCCAAATGAGTATTCTTTTAACCATTTATTCCAAACGCAAGGAAAGTTCGTTTGTTTCCCTTCTTCAGTGAAAAATATCTTTCATTTAGCAGATTGGTTAAGTCTTCTTACTTATTATCAGCCTTTAACTTTTCTATTAAACCACGACGAAGACCATTGACATCAGTTGTAAACCATTCATCATCATTAGTCTACATAAAATGTTGGGTTTAATTTGGGTTTGTCAACCATATTTCCCTAATAATATACATAAACATATTATTATTAATTTAACATCTTGACAAAATAACTATACATAAGAAAAATAACCTTTACATACCTTTTTCCAAGTTCTAACATATCTCCAAGGCCTACTACGACTTTTCTAAATTCCGGAGGGTCTGAAAAAAAACCGATCAGAGGCTTTTTTTTAACTTTTCTTATGTACCTTGTAAAGTGGCCGATAAAGTCACGTGATCGTTGTAGACGCGTTACCGAATTATTTCCATCCGCGCGAAAGGGGGAAAGCAAATGAAATTACATGGCCCACGAAAATTCTAAGTAGTGCACTTCTTGTTTCATTTATATACTTCTGCTCTTAGTTTTCCTTTCAAAAAAATATCTCTGGCGTTAAAATAGGGGGTTTTCTATGGGGTATTTAATAAATGTTAAAAATATCAATTTTTATTTCCAGTTTTGATTTGAGCAAGAATGTATTTATTTATACCTAGGGAGAATGTCTATGTCGAGACGGTTTTTAGCCTTTCTCTCAATCCACCCGTTGGTCCCCCCAGTACGCTCCTCCGCTTAAAATAAAACGAATAGTCCCGGTATTTCATTGGCTGCTTAAAATTTACGTCACCTAACGCGATGGAAATCAAACGCCAGTGACGTTTTGTCTTTCCCCCCGCGCGAGACGGGGGAAAGGCGCTCAACGTGCCCGGCGATTGTCGCAACATAATCATTCTTCCTAATAATAAATAAATACATTCTTGATTTGAATTCAAGATGATTTTTGTGTGGTTATTGTACAATATCCAAGACTCGCAGAAACACCTTAATGCTCAAATATATGTCAGTATCCTAAACTTTTGTCTGCCATCGCTTCAGGGGTCTTCTCTAAGAAAAGGTCGTTTGTTCGACCTTTTATTTTTCTGCTCTGTCAACATTTCGCCGCCAGCTTACCTCGAATTAAGGTTCAATGTTCTTTCTCATAGTCATAAATTTTAAAACTCTGTCCCATTGTATATTTATAAAAGCCATTTAAAGATTAGTAAAAGACTGCTACTTGGTGGAGAATAAAACATTTATTCGCAACTAAATACTTACAGAAGATTTCAGATCGCTAATCGTTAAAGTAATCATTTAAAAGAATTATTTGAACGATAGGTGGCTCAGCAAAGACCGAGGTTCGAAAGCTCCTGCAAATATTTAGTTGAGCATAAAGGTTTTATTATCCCTTATGTAACAGCCTTTTATACATTTAACTCCCTTCATAGAATGGTATTTCGAGTTTATATTAAGATCTGTAAGAAAAAGTTAAATTATCTCCGTTGAATGGAAGAGTGATACAAATAATGTAATTATTTATACTTAGGGATAATGACCTTTAACGGCTTTTCGAAAAGTAAGCTACTTTCCCCTAAATGAAATCAAATTGTTCCGGTATTACATTGGCTTCCGAAGCAAATAAAAGGCAGGCGGGTGACGTTTTTGCCATCTGATTAAATATTTAATCTAATCGGAATATTCAAATAAGTAGACATAATAACCACCTAATTAAATATTTAATCCAATTATATTGTCAAAGTAGTCAGTTATTGAAAGGCTACTCTTATATTGTTACTTTTACTATTTGAAGGTGCTTATAGACCTATGCAAAATTTACCAAAATTAAGATAAGATGGGTAATTACGTTACTTTTCCAAATAAAAATAGCTGTCAAAACCAATTATACCACGACAATAAATGGATTGTACTCAATTTTATTTATTGCGTTTCTGCTAACGCCGAAAAACCTGTACGATTACCGTTTGTTATACTTAGAAATAAGTTCCCAAAGAAACTATAAAGAATAAGAACATTTAAAATAATTTAATTAATATATAACCATAACAGGATATAAATATTTGACCAGAGTCCAACAGGATCCAAAATTCGTCTTTTCAGCTCTTCTATATAGTGGGCACTAGACCGATTGCCCACCTTTATAAATTATACTGTATATAAAGAAAAGTTGGCTACCCTAGACCGATTAAAAATTAATTTCGCTGACCAAGAAGGTGAAAGCGCTCCTCCGAAAAGTCAGATTTTAAGTACTAAAGGAATTCCAAATGAATTAGTATACGAAAATAAAATGAAAATATTACACAAGTAAATTTACTAGAATATTTATTGATACTATTTTGAGTAAGGGCGGAGGTCCCTTACAAAGTGTTTTGCAACATTACATTACACAAGGTATCACAACAAAGTAAACATTGAGAACAATTAGTTTTTATTAAACTTAAAAGAACACGGTAATTTAATTAACTTAAAGGAACATATTTTTACCCAGTGTGGGCATTCTAATTAACACCTCTATGTGGTGGCGAGCACTGACGAACAGAGACCTTGACAAACTTAGACCTCAACATAAGGGATATGAAATAAAATATATTGTTCGCAAATATGTGTCGATATACTTTATTGGTGCCTAATTCATTTAATTGAAACAGCTTACAAAGGACCTATACACCTCGTGATTTTGTTCAAGTGCCACCCAGGAAAACAATTTAAGGAAACAGTATAAAGCGTTCTTTGGGCACCAAAGGGTCCGCGACGTAATAACTATTTCCCAGACGTGACCTTTCATAGGTGTTTCCATAAAATAAAACAATCAAAAATTAAAAGTGTAAAATTATTTATTTGCGTCACAAGCTTAAGCTATTTAGCACGTGCGTTTCGTTCATGGACTTCAAATTTCGAAATTTGTATCAACTCCAGCGCATTCTCTCTATCTTCAATAAATATACCTAGTGACGTAGACCAAAACATTTACCCGTGACCTCTCGTATTTCAAAGAAACACCTATCGATCTTTAAATTTTGATTGGGACTATTTCGGCAGTTTTTCCTGGATGGCGCCAATTGTGGACCTCGAAGTCTCGCAAGGAACAGTCACATCGCGAACAACCACAGAGTCCTTGTCCGCAAATATCAAATTTGGCTTATAAAGAACATTATCACAAACGTAAATTCAGGGCTCAATGTGAGTGTCTACGTTACTATTATGCTTTAGCGTATGTAGCCACTCCATTATCTTATCACGGCGCCTTATGATTGACGCCTTAGCCCAGAGACTGAATCCGCTTCGGGCAGTTGGTTACTCGGTGATCCCTTTGACGTCATCCCCGTTTTTAACGGACCCTAAGAGATCAAGTACTGTGTTTTTCGTAGGAGCCCTCAATATTCGAAATGGCCTGGAAAAAAGGCTTCAAGGTCATTCAAAAACAATCTCGAGATCCGTTGGGTTTACGGATTTGGTTCCAATTAGAAAGTTGATTCTCGCCATATTATTCGTTCTAATAACTTTGTTTTGACTAACTTGACCAATCAAAAGCCGATAAATTGAAGGTTAATGAATTGAACCTGATTTCTGTAAGATTTGGTTGTCATGACAAAAGTTTTAGAATAATTGAACTCCGTCGTTAAACGAGCTCCAGCATGTATCGCAGCCGACGGTGGCATTATTAAACCGTTGAAAATTATTCAGTATTTATTTGATTTAGTCACATCAAAACTAATCAGATTATTTTATAATCAAACACTGAAGTCATTAATCTTTAATTTCTCGGCTTCTGATTGGTCAAATTTGGTCAAATTAACGATATTTGAACTACTTATATGGCGAGCAACAACTTTCTAATTGGAATCCAATCGGTTAACCCAACGAATCTCGAGATAGTTTGTGAATGACCTTGAAGACATGGTTCCAGGTCATTTAATTTTACACTAGTAAATGTCCCCCTGCACGAGGAATGCTCCATAGAAATTTTTAATTTTTCAAAAAAACGTTTTTCATTTATTTATAATTTTTAGTTTTTTAGTGGAGACCCCGTATAATAATAACTAAGGAATATTACATTTCTTCCTTTGCAAAACGAAATAAATGATAATATTAAATTTGTGTTTTTCTAGTTTTCAAGTTGAAATTTTAAATACAATCATGGCTTGGACGAAGATCAGAATGCCTCGATGGGGCTTTGCCTGATTGTACCCTCGGTGGAACGTTGTGTGCCTGTGCCCTTGGTGGGGCGTTGGGTGACTGTGCCCTCGGTGTAGCGTTGGGTACCTGCACCCTCGGTGGGGCCTTGAGTGGCTGCGCCCTCGGTGGGGCGTTGGGTGGATATGCCCTCAATGGAACGTTGTGTGACTGCCCCTTTGGTGGGGCGTTGGGTGACTGTGCCCTCGGTGTAGCGTTGGGTGGACGTGCCCTCGGTAGAGCATTGAGTGACTGCGCCTTTGGTGGGGCGTTGGGTGGCTGTGCCCTCGGTGGTGCGTTTGGTGGCTGTGCCCTCGGTGGAGCGATGGTTGGCTGCGCCTTCGGTGCGGTTTGAGTGGCTGCGCCCTCGGTGGGGTTTGAGTATCTGCGCCCTCGGTTTGATTTGAGTGGCTGCGCCCTCAGTGGGGTTTGAGTATCTGCGATCTCGGTTTGATTTGAGTGGCTGCGCCCTCGGTGGGGTTTGAGTATCTGCGCCCTCGGTTTGATTTGAGTGGCTGTACCCTCGTTGAGGTTTGAGTGGCTGTACCCTCGGTGGAGCGTTGGGTGGCTGTGCCATCAGTGGAACGTTGTCTGGCTGCACCCTCAGTAGAGCGTTGGGTGGCTATGCCGTCGGTGGAACGTTGTGTGACTGCGTCCTCGGTGGGGCGTTGGGTGGATATGCCCTCGATGGAACGTTTTGTGACTGCGCCCCCAGTGGGGCGTTGAGTGTCTGCGCCCTCGGTGGGGCGTTGGGTGGATATGACCTCGATGGAACGTTGTGTGACTGCGCCTTTGGTGGGGCGTTGGGTAGCTGTGCCCTCGGTGGAGCGTTGAATGACTGCGCACTTGGTGGGGCGTTGGGTGGCTGTGCCCTTGTTGGAACAATTTTATTGGCCTTCATTTATCGGACCCCTTTTTTAAATCATTATAACACCTATAAAATAAACTAAAACATAACCCGTTTTATTCTACCCCCAAATTTTTTTTCATACCGAAAATAAACTGACTTTTACCACTATATTAATTTAAAAAAACATCCTATAATAGATAACACTATCTATATGAAAAATGTATTAATTCTATCCAGTTTAATATTTGTAGTCGTCCCTTAGCTGCATTCATTTTGTTCCATGGCTTCTCTATTCCTTGAAATTAATAACTCCGATTCGGAGAATGATATCAGTAGTGATCTTGAATGTTTAGAGCCACCAGTTAAAAAGTGCCGCCGGGGAGAAGGTCAAATTTGGAGCCATGTTCAAACATTTCCGAGAGCAGAAGAAACCATTGTAGCAATTAAATTAACAAAAATGTGGAACCAACGAAGGAAGACAAAAACCTGCGCATGATATTCCGGTTTTGCAGTTGTCAAAATCATATTCTGAATTTGAAACAGCGATAGCCTTATTGCTAAAGAAGTGGAGCTTAACTCATGAAGCTTCTACTTTTGTTCAGTATTTTGAAGAGGATTACTTAACGAAATACGTTGGCAAAGAAGGCTCTCTTGCGGCAATAACGAATTTTTTTTTCAATAAAGAAAATGTAATAACTAAATAATATTTTTTTATTTTTATTTAAGTGTTATAAGTAAATATAGGGTTAAAATAAGTTTATTTGGGGTATGATAAAAAAATTTTAGGGGTCGAAAAAGAAGGAGAATGATAGGGTTAAATTTTGGCGGATAAAAGAAGTTAAAAAGGGGTAAAATAATTTATTATCGATTTCTTTTAAGCTAAGTAATTCTTCATTTTGGTTTTCTTTCGCGATCTTTCTCTCGTACTACTTGTACCTTTTTGAAGGGAGAAGACGGCAGTATTTTAGGTAATTTTGTTTGAATTGAGAAATTGAAGATGAAAAATGCTGGTGGTTTTCCTATCGTTGGATGAGCACTGGCCCTGAAGTTCATCAAGTAGTATGACAGGAAATCTTCCCAGTTTGTGCGGTTGGGAGAGCTGCTTGAAGGGTTTTATCGAGCATTGGAATTTGCCGTTCAATTAGCGGTTAAAGGTGTGCGTTGGGAGATCTAAATTCTAGGAAGCTGACTGATAAACAGCCTTAAAATGTTTGCAGATTACTGGAATTAGTTAGGCGAATATAATTTAAAATAATAAACAAATTTCAATGCTTATAAAATTAATAACATGTTAACAAATTTACAAAAGGTGCCCGACCGTCTTCGATTCGTTAAATGACCCTATTTTCTCAATTGCCGAAAAACCTCTGACCAACACCGTGCATACAAAAGGGGGTGAAACAATACTAAGTACAATTTTTCTTTAATCTTCACAACAAAAAAGGTTTGCCTATTTCCAAACTTCACGTTTCTTGATGTTTTACATTATTTTTTGACAGATAATTTATACAGTTTTTACAATTTTTAATTTTATACTAAAACGTCTGATGAGATAAATATTACTATCATAAGTAATTAAGTTCGGTGCCGTATTTTTCTGCATAAGCCATTAGCTTGTGGCCACCTCGGCGTCATTTAGTTGTGATTGAACCCATATTCGGTCGCGAAATCGTGGAATTTATTACTGTTGTACAGTGGGCCGTTATTTGTTTTGAAATTCCGAACATGGAAAAGATATTACGTAACACTTTAAAGTTGGTAGTAGACGATAAAGAGGATACTGTGGCAACAACGGGGTAACAACTATATTCATCGGCCATCACCAAAATATAAGTTCCAGATGGCGTTGGACCAAAATGGTCAACGGCTACAGAATGCCATGGACGGTCGGGCAAAGTGGTCCTTTGTATTGGCTGGTGTTGATGGTGTGGTACGGTCACTTGGCACGCAATGCAAGCACCGACTTTTAAACCGACTTATTCATTAATTCCTGGAAACCATATTTTTTCACGTTGTATTTGTTTAGGGCGAACCTTCGTGGGCGATAGTAATGGCGAGTTCAATGAGCGAAGTGTGTAAAACGATTTTATTTCCTCGAAAGACATGTCATTGTTCTCTGACAATTCAAGTCAAATTTTTTTTAAAAGCGTTCCAAGTTGTTTGGTCAGTGGCTGTAGGTTCGTAAGTGTCCCATAGTTTTGATTTGAAGATCGCTTCTTTAACTTGGCGTAGTACTGAGTCGTTGGCTTTGGCAGTAACAACGTCAGACACCTCAATTGCACCAAAAGCGGTGAGATTCAGAGCATCGATACTCAAATCTTTGACAGGTGTTAATGCTGACTCGGCTGGATGTGTCAGCGGGGTTATTCTTGCCTAGCTGGGAAGCGACTTGAAATTTGTAGTGTTGTAGATGAAGCATCCAGCGTTGGATTCGGTTTGATGTTAACGTGCGCGGATTATTGAAGATAGCAACTAGAGGGTTACAGTCAGTGAGGATAGTGAATGTCAAGCCATTTAGGTAGAGATCAAAGTGTTCGCAGCCATAGACGATAACAAGGGCTTCACGTTCGATTTGCTAATACCGTGGTTTGGTATCGCAAATGCGATAATATTTTCTTGTCCATTGTCATCGTGCTGAGTAAGGATAGCAGCGATACCCACTGTATTGGCATCGACAATAACCGTTGTGGTCGAGAGCTGTTGGCGATTTTGTGTCCAAATAAATTCAGTAAGTGACGCAACTCAGTTGTGCTACGTGGTGATGGCTAAATTTGAAGAGAGCTCTTAAATTTTTGTTGGGATCCGGCTTGACGTCATCAGCCCCGAAAATGTGTAAAAAATAAATAAGTTCCGGTTCGTGAAACCGCATTTGTTCTTATTTAATGTAAGACAAGCAGACGATATTCTCTTTAGCACTTGAGAAAGTTTCAAGTCATGATCTGTTGCGTTACGTCCACCGATAAGTATGTCGTCACTCGTATTAATTGTGTTCGGAATATCACGAATGGCATCTTCAATCGGAAATATTTCAGCGGCGGAATTTTTTGCAAATGGTAGACTTTTATAGCGAAATGGACCAATGTGTGTTGAGAATGTAGACTTTATATTACGCGATGTTGAATCTAATTCGATCTGGTGGTACCCTTTGTTCAAGTATAATCTTGAAAAAACAATCATGCCGTTCATTATATATAGGGGTTCTTCTATCTTTGGTGGAATGTGCCGTTCTCGTTTAATCTCTGTATTTGGAAGGCGCATGTCGACACAAATTTTAATGCTGGAATTCGATTGTTGTAAGCCATTGTAAGATTCTTCGCTAAGTTGAGGTCCTTCATTTTCATTAGCTCGATTGATTTCTTGAGAGTGGGTAATTGGACCTTTTTTTGAACGATGACAAAGGAAACAGCCACGTTGTAGGCCCGACTGCCCGCTCAAAAATGTCCGAACGTTCGAGTTATTGAATCTTGTTGAGGTTAACGGTAATAGTTAGTGAATAGAGCGGTTGGCTCGCGTAGCTTGCAGGGCTTGCCACCACCCTCCTACGCATTGTAACCCGGCCACCTGAATTAAAGGCTTTAAAAGTCGCTTGATGACTTAGGCCTAAGGTATTAGCCTATTGGTTATTATTATTATTATTATTAGTATTATCTTTTGTTTGACTTGTTCCCTGAGACGGAATGATATACGTTGGTTGACAGCGACTGGGGATCAATGTGTAGATGCGCCTTTCCAATTCCACTGAAGAGATGTTGGTATTCGTTGATGATCGATATCTTAGATATTACAGCAATTAAAGACAAAGTTACATGCATTTTTCACTATGGGAGGGCAAACAGTGTATGCACAACGTAAGCCTTCATGGTTGATGACTAGAGAACGCGTGAGTCCTTGCAGAGATAAGAAATTAGCGAATGCTTGGGCGTGCTATGAGCGTTCGTGGTTTTCAAAGTGGGGGAGGGGGGTAATTATGTGTACGACCAGAACGAAGTGTGTTTTAAATGATTTTATTCTCTGTTTTCAATTTTACAATTTAAAATCTCGTGCCATACGCTATTAAAAAGTAGGAAAATTACTACATGTACCCGATTTTATAAGTAACATAATTCCTGTTGGCAGTAAAATTTCCCAAATATAATCTAACAGTTCCAGTGCAGACACATTACATAGTAACAGAAGTAAATGAACCGAAGATATCGAAATAGAGCTCAGAATCGGAGGGCGTTTTCCTGATGAAAATGATGAGAAAATCGAGTAAAAAAAAAGCTAAAATGGTTTCATAAAAAAAAAACATTTTTTTTTCGGCCTAGGAGTGCGCAAAATTTCAATTTCGAGGTCAAAATGTTACTTCATGAGGAAAACTCCTCCAACATGGGGAGTATAGCAGTCTGATAATTTTGGTTCATTTACTTTTGATAGTAACAAATACGAAAAGACTTAGCTCTCCATTGCAGCGTCGTAGCGTGGGTTGCTGCGGCTGCACGCTGCAGACTTATTACCACCTGAAACCTAATGTCTATTTTAAGAATTGATTGTGAGCGATCCAATAAACAGGGGCGTACCAACCGCGGGGGCAGCGGGGGTGACTGGCCCCCGCTTTTATTTAACAGAGGAGGCGCTGCCCCCGCTACTTTTTCCAAGGGCAGATTTTGCACAGATATGTAGTTCACTCAGGATACTTATTTGCCAACCTTACAGGCTGACTAAACACGCGACACTCTTGTGTTTGGTTTTCTATCCCTCGTCATTTTTTCGGACGCAGCCTATTTAACAAGGTATGTGCTTATAATATTGTTTTGCCCCGCTCTCGTAAAAACGTTGGCACGCCCCGGCCAATAAATTACAATTGATAAAATTCGCAAAAAGTTATGGAAAAATTTTCCATCGAATTGCAACTCACATTCGTAAAAATTTGCATGGGAAAGCATTCGCAACTTACCCCCCAAGCGGTGAAAATGTATCATATGCTCGTTAACATAAGCGACGATTTAAGTTGGCTGGCTTTCTATGCGAGTTTGAAAGCAAATTTTTGATACGTTCAGTAACGCTCATCAAAAACATCGCTGAGTTATCGATGCCAACATTTTGTTACTGTACGATTTTTTACGTTTCCGATTTGACGTCACGCGATGGGCATCCGATGCTCATCAAAAAAACCATCTCAGAGATAAAGTTTTTTTATGTCTTGTCGTCAAACAGCGTTGACTAGAAATAAAACCGTTCAGTAACTTCCTACTTCACTATGACGATAAGCGCTCATCAAGCAAACATCAAGTCAAAACCGATTTTTCCCAGATTTGCGTTACTGAACGTACCCATAATTTGGAAGTGGTATTACTGACGTTTGAAAAAAAACCTAGCTATTCTACGTACCGTGGGCACCTAATTATGCAACTTTACAAAATAGCAACGTGTGACAGTACCCAAGTAATATTGCTTGGTTAAAATTTATTATTATTTTTTTTAAATAGGTTTTATAATTTAGAAAAAGTTGTGTTCTTTATTTCACTACAATTTAAATAGGACCACGTTGAAATATGGTATCTCTCTAACAGTTAAGACTAACTATTTATGTATTTATTCATATATGCCCTTACTGAAAGTTTTTAATTTTGGCCTACAGTATGTGGAAAACAAAATTAGATAATACGATTATCCTACGCGCGATATCAACTCGTCCATTGAAGCCGCTTTATTTAATGTTTAGCTGTTTGACTTGCTCTTAGGGTTAAAAGTGTTACATCAATCGAATATGTACAGGGGCGTACCGAAGAGAGTACGTTTGGGGGGAAGGTAAGTGAAATTTGCCAAGTAAAAAACAAAATTTGTCAAGTCGTCTAAGTTTGGATTGTTACGGTAGATTTCAATTAAAATTATAATCGGCGGGAACTATGTACTATACTATTGAATTAATAGTACTAATGCACTTTTAAAGTTATAGATGGCGCCACCCGTATAATGTTAGAGTTGACGGCTGAGTGCGCCGACTCAAAATTTCAGAATTTGTTTCGCGAAACCACGACTACCGAACGCGCCTATGTCATCCTAGTGGTACTATTCCCAATTCAATGGCGAAAACGGCTCGGCGTCTAGTTATTATAATAGTGAGTGACAGCGTGGGAAATAAGGCGGTGGCAGTCGGCAAATGACCAGTTTAAAAATTGCCCGGACCACTTAATTAATTCGAGGTGTTTTAATTTTTTTTAGTGGTTCTGCTTGAATATTTTGCAATTGGTAGTTCCAAATGTTATATTATTAGTCTTTGGATTTAGAGGTCTGTGTAACGGCGGCTGCGGCCTTGAAAAATGCCCGCTTGTAAGTGAACCGAGATTCCGCATTAAAAGTCGAGAGAGGGTGTCTGGCAGCCCTAGCTTCTGGAAGCTTCGGCCGGGGCCGTCAGTCCCTTTGGCCAGTCTATCACTCAAGTCCTTGTTTCCCGCGAAATGAGAAGCTCGCCTGGTACTAACTGATCGCCGAGGTTTAACAGATACGAAGAAGTTGCTAAAACTAAAACCAAATCTGTACAGATAGAAGAGTCAGAAGACCTTGACTATTTCCCTTCTAATATTTTGGTAGATGAGTTTTGTGATATAATTAATTGTGATGATTAAGTATCAACTTCATTATGTTTTCATACTAGTTTCTAAAGGCAAATAACCCCAAACGGGTAAGTCCTATTTTGCGGAATGCATATTTTGCATACTTTTGCAAAACGAGTGCGAACCTAGCTGGGTGACTTAAATATTCGAGCCGTCTGAACATAGCCAGAATTGTGCACCCATGGAGTGCCGTCTAGCGGTGGCTAAGTAGGATACTTTCGGAATTCCGCGGCGGGTTATTTGAATGTTAAATGCTTTTGCAAAACCTTTCGATATCGTTGTATATAGTCTCAAATTAAAGATAATGACGCCCTCATTTCGAATATATGTTTATTATTTCTGTCGATCTATTAGATCAAACCTTTTTCAAAATTAATTGGTCGAACTTTCAAAAAAATGCTTTTGCAAAACCTTTCGATATCGTTGTATATGGTCTCAAATTAAAGATAATGACGCCCTCATTTCGAATATATGTTTATTATTTCTGTCGATCTATTAGATCAAACCTTTTTCAAAATTAATTGGTCGAACTTTCAAAAAAATGCTTTTGCAAAACCTTTCGATATCGTTGTATATGGTCTCAAATTAAAGATAATGACGCCCTCATTTCGAATATATGTTTATTATTTCTGTCGATCTATTAGATCAAACCTTTTTCAAAATTAATTGGTCGAACTTTCAAAAAAATGCTTTTGCAAAACCTTTCGATATCGTTGTATATGGTCTCAAATTAAAGATAATGACGCCCTCATTTCGAATATATGTTTATTATTTCTGTCGATCTATTAGATCAAACCTTTTTCAAAATTAATTGGTCGAACTTTAAAAAAGATGCTTTTGCAAAACCTTTCGATATCGTTGTATATGGTCTCAAATTAAAGATAATGACGCCCTCATTTCGAATATATGTTTATTATTTCTGTCGATCTATTAGATCAAACCTTTTTCAAAATTAATTGGTCGAACTTTCAAAAAAATGCTTTTGCAAAACCTTTCGATATCGTTGTATATGGTCTCAAATTAAAGATAATGGTGCCCTCATTTCGAAAATTATATATTTATTATTTCTACATGTCTATTAAATCAAAAATTACTGAGAATGTTTAAAAAATTCCCGTTTATTTCAACACCATAGAATTGATTATAACATATTATTATGAAACGATGAAATTATTAAGCTACGGCTTTTGCTACCAGATCCGCAATCTTGGACCATACTTCCATGTTGATGGTCAAAATTCTCTCATTTGATCCTATTTTCTTGTCGTAGTTGCTCTTTGTTGCATGACATTTTCGGACCTAGGATTCAACTCATTAATCGCTTAGAAACAAGTAATTCATATTGACGTCATTGGAAATATAGAAGGGTTATTAATTAATTAATAATTACCGTTTAAGTCATTTAAATCAATTGAAAAGTATCTTGAAATGTGATAACTTCCTCCAAGTTTTGGCAGTAACATTACGTCTTTGTTTATAATATTTTATGTATTCTTAAGACCAAAAGTAACTATATACTAGCGAATCAAGCAAAGTTTTATATTTTTGTATTTTTGGTTTTCCTTTCGGTTTGAGCTCATTCGTTAGTATTAATTTAAAATTTTGTGATTGGCTAATTGCCACTATTACGTCATTAGTCATAGGAATATACTAGATATTGAATACAAAGGGGCCATTTTATTTCCAAAACTTGCAGTAGAAAGTTGTGAACATTTTATAGCTGATTTTTAGGTTTTAAAATGGCTCAATCGGTAATTATAAAATAATTAATAACGTTTTCTTTCTCCGATGAGTTGAATATGGGCTTTTTGTTATAAAGATTCAACAAATTAATCAAGCCTATACTGATATCCTGACTGAATTAGAAGCTATGCAACCGGGGTGTCCTGATTTTTTGGGCGAAATACAAAGAAAGATGGAAAGAGCGAACCAGTTATGTCAAGAGGCAAAAGAAACTGGAATGACAGCTGAAATACTGTTGAAAGATATTGCAGTGTTTAATAAGATTGCCGATCTGGTTTTACAGAGAATAGAAAACATTGATATGTCATCTTCATCATAATTAATTTAATATTTTCACTAATGGCGCGCTTATTACGAATATATGTTTAATTTTCCTACCGATGGAGTAGATAAATATTTGTTCAAAATTAATATTCATGATTTTAAAATAAATTAAAATCAGATTTTTCGTACTGCTAATTTCTCCTAGATGGCATGGCATTTTACAAACTAGGGGTTATTTCGTTTTATCTATTGGTAAAAATGAAGAAATCTAGCGGGTCTACGACAATCCGTCGGAAACTTTTCGGGTGGGCGATAACTTGGTGTAGTCAATACGTTGGACGAATATTTGCGGGACGTGCCAATTGGTCGTACGATCATTTTCAACTCGTTATGAGCGATTGTGACGGGTGGGACAATTCAGTCCGCTCGTCCATCTGATTAATCAGGTGTGAGATGTGTGTTAATTACGGCCACGCCAACGGGGGGATACGTGGGGACAGGGGTGGGGACACCCGTGGCGGAAGTATGACAACCACCTATTGGGGGATTGGTGGTCGTCCTCACATGGCCATCCACAAACTCTGCCTCCCAGACGCTTGGGATTACAGGAGTACGCCACTACTCCCGGCCGATAGTTGGGTGTGCGTGACAATTTGTCGAACGATAATACGGTGCAGACGACAATTAAGTAAACGATAATACGGTGCAGACGAAAATTATTTTTAAATAAAAATATTTTCGATCATTTATCTCAAACACGTTAAATAATCGTATCTGACAAAGTATTTACAGACCACTTTTATTTAAAGAAGTATCTCAAAAACTCGATTACTAAAAAAAAACTATTGTCTACAGATAATACTAGGTTTAATTTTTTTCATGTGAATATATGTTAATACCACAAATTATTGTCGTGCCTGAAATTTATAAGCTAACTATTGTCATAAGTAATATAATATAATAATAATAATAAGTATGACACTTCCTATTCTCCGAGCGATAAATCATTACATACTGAGTTGAATTGGAATTTATTGAAAAAAATAGTTCCTGAAGCTTGTTTTGCTCAAATTGGTCACTTCATAAACGCGTTTCGGCTGGCGTATAATATCATAAAGCTCAGTGGCATAGCCAGGGGGTGGCACAGTTTGCCCTTGTCCCCCGAAACGTATACATTTAGGTACATTTTTTTTATTTTTGGCTTCATTTGTTTCCATTGTGAGCCTCCTCCGAAATAAAATCATGGTTACGCTACTGATAAAGATATTTTTAAAGAATTTCTGGATTCGAATCCTGGATTTACGCAATCAGCCCGCGACATACTATCACTAACCGACATCGTTCAGTGTCATAGTTATGTTTATTAGGTTGCTTATACAATTTTCATTAACGTATATGCACTACAAATATATTTAATAAGATATTTGAGAAAATATGAAACGTCACTATAATATTTTTACTTTTGAATTCCATTTTTGGGCACGTCATGGACTTTTGTACACCATTTTTGGCCACGTCATGGGCTTTGGAAGGGGCCTGTCCGGTGGCGACGATGACTAGTTTTGTGGGAGATATCTGTGGGAAGCTTCCTATGGCTGTAAACTAGGGTTCCATACTTCCATTGAAACGTTCATTGAAAACTTATTCACCCGATTTTCTTTTACCGTAAAAGCAAACGAAAAATTATCGTTCTCCTTAATGTTGTCGCGCACACCCAATTGTCGTCTGCACCGTATTATCGTTTACCTAATTGTCGTCTGCACCGTATTATCGTTCAGCAAATTGTCGCGCACACCCAATTGACGCATGCTTGAAATGATCGTACGGCCAATTGGCACGTCCCGACGGTCCCGCAAATATTCGTCCAACGAATTGACTACACCAAGTTATCGCCCACCCGAAAAGTTTCCGACGGATTGTCGACTTTGTCGTAGACCCAAATCTAGCATGTAACGCCAATATTTTCAGATATCTGGTAAAAATGGGATATCGTTGGCTTCGTGACGAATTAAAGACAATACTAAAATCCAACCTCACTCAATATCCTACGGTAGAAACCGTAAACAAATATTGTAAAAAAATTGTTCTTTATAAAGGGCCCTTTTGATGTATTGCTGGGTCGTTACGCCACTGTCACTTTTGCTATTATATAACTAAAATATAGGAAATTATGAATAAATAACATATGAACGTTTCTTAAAAGGTGACTAATCTACGGAGTTACAAGTTACGAGCTATTACTACAGCATTATTATTATTATTATTATTATTATTATTATTATTATTATTATTATTATTATTATTATTATTATTATTATGTTTATTATTACAGCAATGCTTAGATATTGTTACGTTGTAGGAGTGGAAATAAGGAAGAAATTAGACATTGAGCTCCACACCATGCAATATCACGGTCTCCAGTCTATTTTGAATGTTATAATTTTAACCAGCTTTGGTTTTTAACAAAAATAACGAAATTTCCTTTTTTAAAATTACACTTCATCAGTTTTATTCATTATTAGCGCTGGCCTCGAGTGACAAGACACGAGTGTCAAAATCGAAACTAAATTAAGTCAAGGCGTGCCCATTGAATTGGGAATAATACTGCTAGAATTACAATTACGATTTCGGTTGCCATGGTTACGCGGGACCTGTTCTGAGAAGACTGTACGAAATTCATCTTTATAATTAGGCGGTAGCGCCATCTATATTTTGTAAAGTTATATGATTCGCACAAAAATTCAATTGCAATATAGTTGCCACCACTAGAGACAGATGCCGCCACGTTTGAACGATATAGTTGAAAAAGTCTCCATATTGAACGAAATTGGTCCCGCGCCAGCCAGATTAAGTTGTACATCTTTTTATTCCCAACTCAATGGGCGCGCCACCGCGTGGAGACTGGAATGGAGAGAGTTAAGGAAAATGCAATCCGAGAAGCTACACATTTCCACTCTCCCCACGGTCAATTTAGTGAGGACAGACACCAATCCGTCACAGCATAGTATGCATACTCGTTTTCTCAGTTCTATTACACCCCGTATACTTATTTTTTTTTACTTTTTCTGTGTTTTATTTACTTTTGTTATTACGTTTTCCCCGCACTCTTGACCCTCTAAATTTACAGTTTTTGTTAAGTATTCGTAAAGCCCATACATCAAATTTCTTAGAATTCCGAGCTCTATTTAATGAAACTAATCCCCGTGTTAAATATAAATTTAATTTAATGATAAACTAAAAACTTAAATAACTTTTGAACCATACATACAAATTAATTATTGTTTATAAGCCTTATAGAACTCGATCAAACCCCACGATAAAATATAAAATTAAGATAATTAATTAAACCATTCTCTCAATATAAATTATAAACTAAATCCCTGCCTTCGGCAACGCTAAAATTAATCCCTCGCTAATTAAAGTGTTTTTATCTCGGTCACAAGACCATGGTGCAATACATTAAGCAAACTTTCCCAGCCCAGGTTTTCCCTAAAACTTTCCGAACTAGACCAGTAAAATCCGCTCAGCTCACAGCGATCCCATGAAGTCATTTCAAGTTCACAAGCTTCATATTAACTATCAGGTAGCAAGATCCCAATAAAAGCGGACGTTTTCCAAGGTTGCCGCCATAGGGTCAAGAGGGCGACCGGACGTTTCCGCTTGGATACAGAAAATCGGGAACCTCGAGACTCTCTGGCATTTCCCCCCCGCAATCCCAAGCGAACTTTCGTAAATCGGACAACGTCACCACCGCATGACTAGACACGAGTCTTAAATACACCAATGACCCACGTAAGAAGGGAGGTCACTAATTACTTTTGTTTCAACTCCGCCTACAATCCTTGGAACAAAACCAAGAGACAGAGCCCCAAAAAGGGGAAGTCTGCTTTTGCAAGAACGGACAGAACTCTGCTTTTGGCAGACCTGGACAGAACAGTACAGAACGGTACAGAACTGGACATAACTCTGCTTCTCGGGCAAGAGAAACCATGTCGAAATAAATATAAAATAATGTGCGATGAAGTCGCGCTTAAATATTAATTAACCCTCAATGCAAACCACATGATCGGAACAACCCTCAATGATTGCCTAGATGACCCACAGCCAGGACATTCCGATCGGAAGAACATAAGCTAAGCAGTAATAAGTCTGAGAAGCGTAATGCCCTCAACACCCTCGAATCACCTGTTGATCACCCAATATCTAGCCATTCCGAGAGAAGACAGCTAGATGACCGAGACCGATTCCCTAGCCTAGCCGGACATTTCAGACTGAAACCCGAAGTACTTACGCCCCCGTCAGCTTGAGAAGTAAAAGAATATAGGAAGAAACCCGCAATCCGGCCGCCAAAGCGTAGACGAGTAAATAAAGAGAATTAAAGAAAAGTGTGAATAAAGAAACGCGTAAACAAGCAATCCCCAAAGACGTCCCGTTCTGTGAAGTGCGTGTGTCGGGCATCTTACGTAAACCGAGGAAAGAGAAAACCCGTAAACGGAGAGACGACAACGTAGCGGAGGACACCGAAACCAAGTGATGAGTAGAATTTCCATCATAAACCCCCCCCCCCCTTGTAGAGTACCCAGGGTCGAAATACGAAGTAGCCAGTGAAAAGTAGAGAAAAAGTCTAGAAAAGAAAGCTTAATCCCTCGCTATTGTCCGAGAAAAGGGTTAAAGACAGGTCCCCTCGAGGTTGAGAGTTCATTCTGCTTCTTGTATTTATACAGTTCAGATTACTTTTTCCGTTCGCGTTGTGCCCTCGCCGTTGTTATTATTTTGAGTTAATTATTGTCATTGTTTAATTGTAGAATCTTTAATTGTAGTATTTAATTGTAGTGTTTATTATTATTTAGTGTAAGTGTATATTTGTTTCTGCCCCCTCCATCCTTTGAAACCAAGATGCCTGAGAGTAGGGATACCGGAACTGATCCCATAGAAAATAGTAAGAGATAGTTTCATTATCAAATTTAAGGTCAAAGAGTGTATTTTTAGTGTTTAAATTCCCCTCGTATATTGGAAAAACTAAAAGAACCATAGTAGAGATGGCCTAACCATCACTAGAAGCGAAGTAAGATTATCCCCTCAGTTCGTCCCCGCAATTTTGTTCATTTGTTTTTGTATTTTAGTGTTATTTATAAATTTGAGTGTTAAATAAAGATTTTGTGATTGATTAACGACAAAGGGTTTCCATTCTGAATTCGAATCTCCCCCTCTTTTTTCTTTTTTTTCTTTCCCCGGTATGTAACCCCCTCTCTCAGATTTAATTCACTCCACGATAAGGCCACGACTCGCATTTTGTCGCCATCTTCCCCCCGCCTTGGTGAATTAAAATCTATGAGCAAGGGTTAGGAATATTTCCGTCCATCAATTGTATGACGAATTCCTTAAAAACCTTACATAAGCTACGGGCGTTTAAACCTGTCTTGCTTAAAAGTGCTTTAGTTCCTCGAATTTGTGTTCGGCGTCGTATATAAAACATTTTGCAGTGATTTGTAGCAACAGTGTTGGGTTTAAAATTTATTGTAAGGCTTCTTATATTTGGTTTAAAATGGGAGTAGCGTATTTTTATTAACGAAGATTAGTATGGCTAACATATGTGTTTTAAGGGTCTGTTGTTAAGCCTTTGTTAAGTTTCGTTTTAAAATCATGGCAGTTTATAATAGTCTAGTGCTAAAACAACAATACCTTAAGGGAATTGTCGATGCAGAAGTTATTACTGGCTTTGAAGATTATTTGCAAAGGCTTGACAAAAACAATTTTGTCCAACTTTATCAACCGAACATTTCAAGAGAGATTTTCTCCAATGCATGCAACATTGCGAAAAAGATTTTTGACTCTGGTGATAATGAAACCTATTGTGAACAAGGTTGTATTTGATTCATTAGTTTTGTGCTTTAAAGAGGAAACTGGCCTAGAACTTCAACCAGAATATTTCCCTCTGTTCTTTGACAATGATCACTTAACAGTTATTAGTAACATGATAGAAAAAATTGCGCCAACTTCTAAAATGGGCTTTGGATTGTTGACGCGAAAGAAATATTTAGTTTCAAAACAAATTACTGGTACAATAAGCCAAATAGATTCTTTAGAACCAACTATAGTTGCTAATGAAAATTTAGTTGCATCTGTACTAAGTGACACGAATTTAGGACCAGTAAGCCGGACAAACCTAGCTGTGGTTAGTGACAAAAAATCAGTTGTTGGTATGACTGAAGAAATACCTTCAACTTCAACCGGTGAGCTTTGTTTACCAATGAAGAGAAGTACCCCCTTCTCTAATCAAGAACTGAAACGCATTTTGAACGCTATTGAAAATGGCCAAGCTTCAGGTGTTTATGAAACTTCCCTACCAGACACAATAAGCCCTTGCGGTGGTGACATTTTTGCTTTTTGCATGACTAAAGATACAGAGTTAGATGTTGGATGTGATCAAATGTTTTGGAGGGCAGGTGGAAACACATTAAGCGGGGATAAGTTTAAAAAACATCCTGTAGTTACTTACTACCGGTATCTGAGGACTGGTACTGATTTGGAGTTCACCACTGAATTCAAACAGCGAATTCATAAGTTACGACGGCCTAAATCTAAAAACAGAATAGCAATTCTTGTTCACTACATTGGGAATGAAAAATTAGCAAGGAAACGCCAACACGGCAATGATTTTTCGTCAAATTGACCATTCTGTCGATCAGCCCCGAGTCAGGTAGAATCGTTGAAGCAAACTTTCGATTCCGGAAAATTAATGCCCAAAATGGGTTACTTGAAAGGTCTAAATGAGTTAAACGCTACTCATAAAAGTATTGCGGAAGCGACCAAGATATCTGACGGCGATTTAATTGACAAACTTAGCAACACGACACACAATGAAAAAACTTGCGACTCTGCCAAAAAAATTATAATCTCACCAGACGCTGAAATTAAAACCGAGTCTGAAGGTGAAGTAACAAAGAGACATGTGTCTGTAACAGCTCAAGAACTTGCCGGTACTAGCCTAAGAAATCTTAAGCAGGCTCAGAATACTAAATATATCACGGAAAAGACTAGAAGAATATCCCAAGACCCGGTTTATAACATTTATTTGCTAGCCGCTAACAGCAAACGTTTTGAGCGCTACATATTGCACATGACTGTCCATCCACATTTACTTGTAGTTTTTGGACATCCTGAAGCTTTGACACTAGCTAAGCGACTTCTCAAGGCTTCACACGATGATGATACTCTCGAACAAGTTATCACTTATGATACAACATTTGAACTCGGAAAATTTTATATATCCCCAGTCATGATGAAAAATACCGAAGTACAAGGCAATCCTAGTTTTCCAGTCCTTTTTTTAATGCATGAAAGACGTTCAATTGAAGCGCACAAACTGTTTTGGTGTGAATATGTTTCACGCTTGTTGGAGATCGACAAATGGGGTCAAAACACCCCAATTGTTACAGACAGAGAAACCGCTTCAACGGTAGCAATTTCGAGCAGCTCTGTCGTGGCAAACGAAAATTTAATTTTTTGCCACAATCATTTGGAGCAAAACTTGAAGCGTTGGCTTGTAGATGTAAAAGCAACAGCAGATGATCAAATTACATATTTAGAAAACTTACACAATTTTTTAAATTGTGAAAGTGACGAAGATTTTTTAGTGCTGTATGAAAATTTCATTAAGGTCTGGACCCCGGCATTCGCGTCATATTTTGATAGTTCCATGAAGGACGATCTACTGCGCCGAGCTATAAAAGCAAGATATAACCGTTTTGCGGCTTTCAAAGATGTAAATCCGACTAATAATTTGGGTGAAAATTTCAACAAACAACTGAAATACGAATCAGAAGGGAAAGCTTTAGCTCAAGATGACTCACTCTTGTGCATATTAGAACATCAAGAAGCTAAATTAAACGAATTCAACAGGTGTTATGAAGGACATGGGTCTTATCATTTGAAAGGACCGTTGAAAAATGATGAACTCCTATTGGAAAATGTCAAATTGTTTTCTCGAGATTCTATTGTGCGTAACATGCGTGGCAAACTAAGTAAAACGCTTTTCGAAGTAAAGCCAGCTGATGCAATTAGCAAAAATGTAATCGCATATCTTTGTGTCGAATATAAGTTAATCACTTTCGAATCAAATTCTCAGTGTTTCATCATTGAAAATCCATTCCGAAATGGTGACTTGTATGCGGTTCAACCAAGAATCAACCACTGTTCTTGCGGAGTCGTTGACTGCTATCACAGAGAAGCAGTCAGAAAGATGTTTTCAAAATCTGAAAAAGATTCAGAAACTACTCAGGCAAAACCAATGAAGTGCCCTCACAACATCACCCGACTTCTATTTGACGCAAAAGCTGGCCGAAAACGACCGACTAAGGATCAACGTGACAAATTGGAAAATTACGTAGTACACCCTGCTGATGACTCACGAATGGCTTGTAACTATTCCACTTGCTCAAAAACGCCTCAAGAACTAATACTAAAAGTACCTTCAAATGAAGAAGAGCCAGTTACTACCGATCATGACCATAAGAAATTACACGAAACTCCAAAAATCAAAAAAGTGCACGTTTCTACTTTGCACGAAACATTTGAAACAGACGCTCCATTGAAAAAGAAAAGAAAGATTTTGTTTCATTTTGATGTACCTGTATCAGAACAATTGTCCGAATCACCCAAAACGCATTGGGAATCAACTTCGAAAAATGACAAATGGGGTAAAATTTTATTTCCTAATAAAATTTCGGAAAGCGAAGTGGTAGACGAAAAACTGTGCTCGGAAAATGAATCCGAAGATTGTATTTCGATACAGCAAGCTTCGTATAATTCTGTTGTAAGTGAAAAGTTGATATCCTTTATAAGTGACCAGAGTACTCATATTAAATTTAAAGACTCTTTTAATTACGATCGGGTACCAGAAACTATTAGCGATAAAGATTTTGATCAACGAGAAATATTTCTTACGCTTAAACCCAACAAGTGGCTTTTGGATAAAGTTATTGAATATGGCATGCAAATTTTGGTAGAAGAATTTCAGTACGAGAAAAATGTTCTCGTTTTGAGCAAAGAATTTTTTGTAAACATGCATCATGTTGTTAACAGACAGGTTACAGAGCCCTCCAAAGTTTCATATATTTTAAAGCGAGCATCTCTCTACTTAAATTTAAAGGAAGCCGCCAACAAGGACATTTTAGTTGCCTTACTTCCTTCTAACATTCGGTATGCGACTCATTGGCTTTTGGGCGTAATCTGCTTCTCAACAAAGAAAATATTCATTTTAGACGGATTTAACTCGCATGCATCATCTTTAGAATCTCATTTTAAAACTCTGATGGCTTTTGCCATAATTTCACTTTATAACGCCAACATTTGTTTTAAGATTGATGAATGGCGCTGCGTTTCTAGTTCAGATTGCCCCAAGCAAAATACAAAAGGCTTCGCTGCTGGCGCGGACTGCGGAACATTCGTCGTATACTATTTTCATTCCATTTTAAGAGCAAAAAAGACGGAACTGCCTGAAAATACGTTAAAAGGTAGGCTGTGGATACTCAACATATTACTTCAAAGATCAGACAAGGAAATAGAAGCTTTTCATCTGCATCCTGCTGACGTGAAAAGGTCTCTATTGACTAAGCGTCCTCTAATGGCTAAGTTTGATGAAGCGAGGAAAGAAATAACTTGTCTGAGTAAAAACCAACTTAAATGCTACTTTCGGAAAACTGAAAATGAAACCAAACAGATTATGGAAATTTACGAATTACCCGAACACGTTTTTTGTGGACATAATCTTTGCAAAGGGTTCAAAAGTGCTTTCATTTTTTGTACTGTTTGTCGTAAATGGTTACATAAATCATGTGATGGCTGTGATAATGAGTTTATACTACCAAGTTTATTACAAATGTAAAACATGTTGCAATATTTGATTACTTTAAATTTACATTTATTTGTCAACCTCTATAAAACTAATA
This sequence comes from Leiobunum rupestre, assembly GCF_980474605.1. NCBI lineage: Eukaryota > Metazoa > Arthropoda > Arachnida > Opiliones > Sclerosomatidae > Leiobunum > Leiobunum rupestre. Next base: position 11,340,498 of record NC_143386.1, read on the forward strand.
TTCTGTAAATTTCAAAAAAAAAATTATTACAAAATAAGCCCTGCCGATCAAATCCATATCACTGTATAGTCTAGTCTAGAATATCTAGTCGTTCGCCAAGCCGTAAAGCTCCGTTAGACATGTAGGAAGTGTAGAAGTTTATGTTTCAATTGTTTAATTTACATGTTTTTTACGTGTTTGTCTTGAGGTCGAACTAAAATTTCGTGAAATCCGAGTCTTGATCAAATTGAAAAAAGATTTAATTTCCGGATAATTAAGCTGAATCTTTGTTGTATCGCATTTATGTATAATACGATATTTCAGCGGTTTAAGCTTATTTATTATTTTTAAAAAGAAAATAAACTTAATTAAAAATTGGCTTTGACTTGGACAGTGTATATAGTATAGTTTTAGTAGCAATAAACAAAACAGTTAAACCTTATTTAAAACTATTTATTTGAAATTAAAAATTATAAAATGTTTCACATTCGTATGGTTTCCGCTTAAAGGCGTATTTATTCGGTAGGAAGTAAACTTAAAGGGTGACAGGCAGAACTCTAAGCTCGTATCCATGCACTTGTTTTGGCCTCTGTAGCTCCATTGCTAGATGAAATTGTTTTGGGCAAATTACATGTCAAATATTCGGTGCAATCATCTGGGAAATAACTGCTGCTTCCAAGTACATCTATAAATGGATTATATATGTCCGTTTCTTTCAGCACATTTTGTGGCAAAATATGGAGCATCCAAAGTCTCCCTCTCAGAGAATTTTCTGGTAGATGGGTTTTAACACCTTTCAAGATAGAAAGAAAATAATATGAGACGAAAACTCCACATTCTTTATTCCTGTAAAATCTAGGACCGATTTCGTTAAATTCTCCTCTAACATATTCTTCATCATTTTGTCTCGGGCAATCATTGCTAGCTACGCAAGTCCAACGATCTACTTCGAAAGGTGTATTCGAATTGCGAAGAGCCAGTATTGCAAAGCTCATGAGAGTTCTGAAATGACCTTCAAGTGATGAATGATCTCTGTGCAAACCGTCCAGAATAAATATCTCCTTTCTTGGAAAATTTATTAGACCGAGAAGCCAGTGTTGGCTGGCACTGTACGCCATTATGCTAGGCATCAAAAAAGCTAGAACAGTCTTTGACCCTGCAGCCATTATAATTAAGAATTGTGAAATTGTATTGTAAACATAATTTACACGACCTTCCTCTTCCATCTGACCGTCAATTGCTAAATACATATGCATGAAAACGTCACTGGTTATTACCAAAACCTTTTCCTGAAGTTTCATATTTTTCACCAATAATACCATACATTTTTCAACCACAAAACAGTTGGCTTCCTCCTTTGGTTTTAGTGTAGCGGTATGAGAATCCGGATCAAAATCTTTCATTTCCATATACGCTACATCATAGAATGATTGCATTTCTTTGAAAGGCAATTGCTTCAACACTATTTCTTTGCTTTTCACAGAATCTGTAACTGTTATTTTCGTTACTTTTCTACGTGTGCTCTCAACTAAAATGCCTGGTGACGCGGCATTCCTCGTTGTTCTTAGCGATCGGTTGCCAGTGCGCTTACTCTTTGGCTTTCTTCTAGAACCCAAAGGAGTCAAAAAAAATTCCCGCAAATGTTTTTCATCACTATCTTGCACATGGTCAGGACCTTTTCTTTGCTCTTCGTATAGTTGAGCTGCTTCAAGGTGATAACACCGGCGACGGTTGTATTTACAAGAGCAAAATTTCTTCTCAATTTGTACAATGTTATATTTCAGACCTTTCAAATTTCTGACTAAATGGCAATTACTGTTTGTCGAAAACTGAACCAATTTTTTCTTGAAGCAACTTAGAGCTTATTCCTTATTAGATTTTATAATAGGAACCTCTATAATTTCATGTTTGTCAAAAGGGGGAAATTGTCGAACCAGGACTGTAGCCACAATTTCATCTTCGGGCACGTTAATTATACAAGGTATAAAGAATGACCTCGTCCCAAATTTATCGTAAGCGTCGCGAAATTTAACGCAAGAGCCTAAATGATAAAAACTCAAACACAAAACAATAGATTCAAGGTTTAGATCTTGCTTAACAGTAGCTTCCTTTAACTGTTCGTAAAACGATGTGCTAGCTAATTGTGGAAAGTTATCAAAGGAATAATCCTTTTTTGACACAACTGTATTTCTATCACAAAAACTGCTTATATCATTTTTTCGATCTGTTACAATTACAGTGTCGATGTTCTCAACGAGAGGGGAAACAAATTTGTGCCAGAACAACTTGTGAGTATCAATGTTGGCAATGTTTTCATGGACCACAAAGAAAACTGGAAAGCACGGGTTTCCTTCCAACTCTGAATTTTTTATTACTAGCACGGAAACAAAGAATTTGCCTAAATCGAATGTTGTGTCGTAAAATATTGAAGCTTCCAATGTTTTAAATTTAGACGAATCGGAAACCAGCTGTTTAGCCAGCGTAAGAGCTTCAGAGAGCCCAAGTACAACACTCAATTCAAAAATAAGAGTAACACTATAAATAAAATCGCTGAAAGGCCCACGACCATTAATTATTAAACTGGAAATACAGTGTTGAGTAATCGTTTTAGAACTGAAGTCAGTTGGATCATGATCATTTGAAAATATTGTTGTGGCTGAAGCCGTCTCTTTTGTCGTTGGTTTTGCTGGTGGACATTGATTATGATCCCCTAAGTAATGAATAACCACAGGTACTCTTTGCTCATCATTGCTTCGCAGCTTATACACAATTTTTTTAAATCTATCTTTGAACTTCATGTGCTGAACTTCCTTCGAATTTAAATAATAGTAAGAGCGTAAAACCTTTACTTTATCATTGTTCGAACTTCTGCTGAATCGCCATGGCATACCATCACCGCTTACCGCTTGCCGTATATTACCTTTTGAAACGCAGAAAACCAACATATCGCCATTGCGAGCGGAATAACCTTTTAAAACTGAAATAGTTGGTAATGGTTTTTCTAAAGTCCCATCTTTGGCGGAATGCAAAATCCTTTCCAAATATTTTTCATCAAGTGTCTTGAAAACATTAGCCTTAAAAGGACTGATATTTTCAACATGATCTCTAACTTTCATATCATCCACTGGCGTTTCTAAAACCTCATCATCAGAAGACTTAAATACGGAACTTACTGACTCATCATCGGAGTTATCTAAAGCCATAGTTGAAACAAACTAAATTTATAAACGCTAAGAATATAATTGCTACTTTCTCAACTCGGGCAACGCGTTCTATTCTGCGGCAGCGACAGCAGACGGCAGCGTTGCCAGGTGCCGAATAAGAAATTATCGTATTAAACGTAAAAAATTGTCAATTTTCGGTTAAAATTATCGAACAATTACATTTGGCGCTAAATTTTATTTATTAATGTCACAATCCCCCTACAATTCATGAAACCTCTTTGAAAAATGGGTAAAGGTTTTTGTTTTAATATTTTCTTAATTTTTTTAAATTTATTTATTTCAAGTACAATAGGGAAAAGCGCGAATTTGCGCAATGTAATAATATAGTAAATTATAGTACGCCAAAGCGAAATTATCGGAAAATAGTGTACTATATACAATGTAGTACGCAGTCGAAATAGGTCTATCTATAAAGTAACGTGGCCTTCTTGTTTGTTAGTGAGGATAGCCCTAGGAAGAATTCATAAGCTCTCTTTCGTGGGAGAGATGCGAAAGCGTTGTGAATGCGGGGAAAAAACTCTAAACAAGAAGACCACATTATTTTATGCAAAGACCTATTATAATACGCTACTAAAATTTACTCAAAATAATCGAAGCATACTATAATTATCGTAAGCCTGGCAACGCTGGTAAACGATACTATATACGAAAATGAACCTTGAACGTAGTTCGAAGCGACATCTGATGATAAGTAGAGAAATTAGACTATCGTTTTAGTTTTACATAAATAAAAATAATAAATATATATTCGAAATGAGGGCGTCATTACCTTTAATTTGAGACCATATACAACGATATCGAAAGGTTTTGCAAAAGCATCTTTTTTAAAGTTTAACCAATTTATTTTGAAAAAGTCTTGATCTAATAGATCGACAGACATAATAAACATATATTCGAAATGAGGGCGTCATTACCTTTAATTTGAGACCATATACAACGATATCGAAAGGTTTTGCAAAAGCATCTTTTTTAAAGTTTAACCAATTAATTTTGAAAAAGGTTTGATCTAATAGATCGACAGAAATAATAAACATATATTCGAAATGAGGGCGTCATTATCTTTAATTTGAGACCATATACAACGATATCGAAAGGTTTTGCAAAAGCATTTTTTTGAAAGTTCGACCAATTAATTTTGAAAAAGGTTTGATCTAATATATCGACAGAAATAATAAACATATATTCGAAATGAGGGCGTCATTATCTTTAATTTGAGACCATATACAACGATATCGAAAGGTTTTGCAAAAGCATCTTTTTTAAAGTTTAACCAATTAATTTTGAAAAAGGTTTGATCTAATAGATCGACAGAAATAATAAACATATATTCGAAATGAGGGCGTCATTATCTTTAATTTGAGACCATATACAACGATATCGAAAGGTTTTGCAAAAGCATTTTTTTGAAAGTTCGACCAATTAATTTTGAAAAAGGTTTGATCTAATATATCGACAGAAATAATAAACATATATTCGAAATGAGGGCGTCATTATCTTTAATTTGAGACCATATACAACGATATCGAAAGGTTTTGCAAAAGCATCTTTTTTGAAAGTTCGACCAATTAATTTTGAAAAAGGTTTGATCTAATAGATCGACAGAAATAATAAACATATATTCGAAATGAGGGCGTCATTATCTTTAATTTGAGACCATATACAACGATATCGAAAGGTTTTGCAAAAGCATTTTTTTGAAAGTTCGACCAATTAATTTTGAAAAAGGTTTGATCTAATATATCGACAGAAATAATAAACATATATTCGAAATGAGGGCGTCATTATCTTTAATTTGAGACCATATACAACGATATCGAAAGGTTTTGCAAAAGCATCTTTTTTGAAAGTTCGACCAATTAATTTTGAAAAAGGTTTGATCTAATATATCGACAGAAATAATAAACATATATTCGAAATGAGGGCGTCATTATCTTTAATTTGAGACCATATACAACGATATCGAAAGGTTTTGCAAAAGCATTTTTTTGAAAGTTCGACCAATTAATTTTGAAAAAGGTTTGATCTAATATATCGACAGAAATAATAAACATATATTCGAAATGAGGGCGTCATTATCTTTAATTTGAGACCATATACAACGATATCGAAAGGTTTTGCAAAAGCATCTTTTTTAAAGTTCGACCAATTAATTTTGAAAAAGGTTTGATCTAATAGATCGACAGAAATAATAAACATATATTCGAAATGAGGGCGTCATTATCTTTAATTTGAGACCATATACAACGATATCGAAAGGTTTTGCAAAAGCATTTTTTTGAAAGTTCGACCAATTAATTTTGAAAAAGGTTTGATCTAATAGATCGACAGAAATAATAAACTTATATTCGAAATGAGGGCGTCATTATCTTTAATTTGAGACCATATACAACGAAATCGAAAGGTTTTGCAAAAGCATTTTTTTGAAAGTTCGACCAATTAATTTTGAAAAAGGTTTGATCTAATAGATCGACAGAAATTATAAATATATATTCGAAATGAGGACGATATCGAAAGGTTTTGCAAAAGCATTTAACATTCAAATAACCCGCCGCGGAATTCCGAAAGTATCCTACGTAGCCACCGCTAGACGGCACTTCATGGGTGCACAATTCTGGCTATGTTCAGACGGCTCGAATATTTAAGTCACCCAGCTAGGTTCGCACTCGTTTTGCAAAAGTATGCAAAATATGCATTCCACAAAATAGGACTTACCCCTTAAACGGCCAAAAAAGTGATAGAATTTCATATTCATTGGTTGACGAGTTTTGTGATATAACTAATTGTGATAATTAAGTATAAAGTTTTCATACCATAGTTCCTAAACGTTTCTAAAGGTATATAGCTTTAAACTGCTAAAAAGTAATACATTTTCATGTACATTTTTTGTAAGCTAATAAATAGGCAATAAAATACTAATTAGTTATAAACGATATTTTACGTTTAGTTTAGTTATTTTGTACACTCCAATTTGAATTTACTCTATTAAAAACGGTTAAAAGTTAACATAGTACAAGCAGAAGGAGATAAAGGGGAAGGGTGGCACTGCCCATATGCTATAATGCTTTATGAGTGTAACAACAGTTCGACCAACCTCGAATTTCGTGATTTTTTTCTAATTGGCTGGCAAGCGTATGCCGTAATGATGACATACGAGGTCGTCAGAATCGTCAGCTCACGTGACACACTGACGTCGCGAAAGACGCGAAAATAGATTGCTATGGCGGCGAATCTTAGTAAATCTGTTCAAGTTGATTTAATTTCGCGGGGTAAAAGGTTTAAATCTACCCAAGTTAATATAAAGCCAAGTCAAGTTAAATGTTTAAGTAAATACGTGCAAACAGACGGCTTTAAAGTTCAGGAAAGCGATAGTAAAAAGAGGAAACTAAACCTTTCGGTAAGCCTTGTTTAATAACTAACTTTCATGCTTACCCAAACTAGTCCTTAGTTTCCGGTTTTAATAATTTAATTATAAACAAATACTACTTTAAAAGGTAATAGTCAAAACTATTGATAGTTTAATTAAAACCTGAGATAATAAACAAACAAAGTCTACATCGTCCAGTTATTCGAGTCGACTTAAGCAGACAACAAGGGGGAATTGTACCGCGGAGATCTCTCGGGACTACGGTTTTTTTTGGGAGTAAATTGGTTTGAGAAAGTGTGTACTCCCGCCATATTTTCGCGCTTTTTTGAGGTTGGTCGGACTGCCGTTACAGTAGAGAACCCTTGTGTCATCCTTCCCCTTTATCTCCTTCTGGTACAAGTACTTACGCTATTCCAATGTAGCAAACGACCTGCACTGGTCATGGACCAGTTTATTTATTTTAGGCCAGGGAGGTCACTGGTCAAATGTCCACTATAAAAAAAATCCTTATTTCCCAGCCTGGTGAGTGAAGCATTTGCGTACTCTCTTTATATATAAATCGAGATACACGAAGAAGAAAAAAGAGATTGAACGATGCTACAGCAATTTAAAAATCCCATCAAACCCGCTTACTATTTTCTGGTCGTGTATCCCGCTGTAGTAAAAAATAGATACATTTCATCCTGACGAATACTAGTTGTTGTTTAACTGAACTCAGTGGCGTAGCGTGGGAGGGGCAAAGGGGGCCATGGCCCCGGGTGGCTTAGATGTAGGGGGCGGCCAGTGGCCTGGAAAATTGAAACGAACGCGGCCGGTCGAGATCGTGTATCAGAAAAATTATAAAAAATTATTAAAGGTCTACAATGTGCATGTTGAGATTAACAAATCTGGGTTTCTTGGCAATCGAACAAGAGGTACCAATTAATATTGACCATTTCATTAAAGAGTTCGCGTTGCTAAAAACACGCAAAATAAAATTTTAATTTTTAAATGACTTGAATCCTTTTGCAATCAACAGAGAAACAAAGTATCACAGATTTTTCACCGATTTTTTGCTTAGTTGCGAAAATAAAGGGGGGCGGCAAATTTAGGGTTTGCCCCGGGTGAAAGAAATACACGCTACGCCACTGACTGAACTGCTTTGAATAACTGGAATTAATCATACCCAAATATAACATAAACAATTCAAACACTTATTACTGAAATATAAACGTAAGAACAACCGACACTGTATCACACGTTATCTTTACCCAACACAACTTTAGGAATATGGGTTTCAAAAATTTTCACTTTCCTAAAGAATATCACTATAATATTCACGACTTACCTAATTTACCCTAAGTAAAAAAAACTGTAACATCTCCTATAGAAATTAAAACTAGGTATTTTAATAAATTTTATACAGATTGCCAAATTTATTGTAGAAAAATTAACCTGAAATAGCAACGAACCAACGGGGTCTCGATCGAGTTTGTGTTTTGAGAAGAATTTGCAAAGGCGATTAACGTCGTCTGCTTAAGCGTTTGTGACGTCACTCAGTTGAGATTACTTAAGAAGAAAACAGCGGGAATATACTGTTGAGTTGAAACAAAGTTTTCTATGAAAAATAATAAATTTTATAGAATTTTTATAGACTATATTATTTAGAGGGTGTAAATTAAAATTAGTAAAATGAAAAATAAATAGACATTAAAAAATAACTTTTATTTCAATACTAAAATCAGGTACCATTAATAAACCAACAATGTATAGTAACTTAGCCAGAAAAAAAATACATTTTTGTTTTGCAATGCAGTAACTTTTTATGTAACAAACTTTTTAGTTTTTTTGGTTGCGGTTCGTTTTTGATCAGGCTCTAAATTTAATTGGTTTAAGAATTTCATTCTAATAAAAATTCGCATTTTAACAAATGTAGTGACTATTGGTTTAGGATACAAAGGAAACACGTTGGCTATTTTATTCGAAATGTTTTTTACTATGCCAATTTCATTTGATAAACATGGTTTCAGATCGTGAGAATAGTGATGTTTTAAAAAAATACTCTCGAACTGTTTTACATCAGTAACAAATTTCGGAGAAGGTACAATGACACCTGAATAGGACAATTGAGTTACCCATGAAGGAATATAGTAATTATGCTCAAGACTGGATTTATTATTACATTCTAAATTTAAATCGGGATATTTACTTTTAAATTTTTTCGCTATCCACCCTGCCAAATATTCTAATCCCCCCTCTTCATGATTACTGAAATCATAATACTCGTTTTGCGCATAGTTATAGTTTTGGTCTTGAGGTTTATTACCTTTAACATTCTCTTTTTGCTATTTTCTATATTCTCAATGTTAAGGAGGGATCTTTTCTTTTTGTTAGATGCAAATCTCAGGGTACTAGTTTTACACGGTCTAAAAGTTAATGGGACAATTTTATATTGTTTAGTGGTTACATTGTTTTGACTAGAACTTAAGGCCACATTATGAAAACTTGTACTAAGAATAGCATTGACATTAGAGATGTTTCGCAGTGGTGAATTTAAGGGATTAAGGACAGTTGCGTTTAAATTGTTGTTTCGTAGTGGTGAATTTAAGGGATTTAGGACGGTTGCATTTAAATTGTTGTTTTGCAGTGGTGAATTTAAGGGATTTAGGACGGTTACATTTAAATTGTTGTTTCGTAGTTTTGAATTAAAGGCTTTAATTCAAAACTGCGAAACAACAATTTAAATGTAACCGTCCTAAATCCCTTAAATTCACCACTGCAAAACAACAATTTAAATGCAACTGCTACTGACAGTTGCATTTAAATTATTGTTTCGCAATGGTGAGTTTAAGGGATTAAGGACGGTTGCATTTAAATTGTTGTTTTGCAGTGGTGAATTTAAAGGGCTACCAACGGTTTCATCTATATCATAATTTTCTAAAAGGAATTCTTCCTCAGGTAGAATATCACAATCTATATCATTAAATGTAACTTCGGTTTGATTGAAAATGTTAGTAACAAAATATTCGTCATTAGACATTGAGTTTGTATTGGCATTTTTTTGGATTATGCCAGGGTTTTTCCCTAAAATAATAATTTTAATTCGTGTTAAATCATTTAGAGGAGTAGGGTGGTCATCCAAACCACCCCTAGTTCTTAGTTGAGAAAAAAAATTCTCAAGACAATCCCGATTCAGGCGATGAGTCAAAATATAGTTCATTCCGTATTTATTGCGCATGTCGTACCACAAACTTTGAAGGGATCTGTTCGATGTAATTATACCTTTTTGAAAAAGTTAAAGGCTATTCAATATTCCACCTTTTTTAATAAAACAACGCATTGAACGAACGAGGTTTGTCATTTCGTTAAGAATTCTTGATTGTTCCTCTAAATTTATACCATAGGCACTCTTTGTGCCATCATATTTTTTGTAACTGTTCATGACGTCAAACCAAGCATCAGTTGTTTGTATGATTTCTGCAGTGTCAAGGTATAAATCTTTCAAATATTCATCTACTGTAGACACAGTTTTAGACATTAGTTCAGCGGCGAGTCGTACATTTTGACGCTGAGTTTTTATACATTCTAAACGTAGTTTCGTCAGTTTGTGAAAAGTTTTTAATTCGGCTTGATCGTGTTTGACCAGATTGGTAACTGGTTCTTTATCAATTTTTTTCCCATTCAAATCAAAACCAGTGTCCAAAAACCAGTTTCGAATATCTGCAAAGCAATATATTTTCTCATCGGCGAGGGAAGGATTTGAAAAGTACGTATTATGTATTGTAACAACAAGCTCTCTCCATAATCCCATATTACCTCCGCCCATGTCATTCACGCAACCCAGAACAACGAAACCTGCATTATGTAGTTCTGTGATGGTATTAAATAGAACATTTTTCGTCATTTTCTGATCGAATTGAAGATAAATTGGTTGCTTCCAGCTTGTAAATAAACCTCTTGCCATGATGACTTGTAAATTTTTATGTTTACCAACAATTTGGTCATTTCTGACATCATACTCGAAAACTGATTTAACATTGACCTCGTCAAAAGACAGAATGGTCAGCTTTTCAACTTCAGATAAATTTTTCCCTGTCGATTTCATCAGAACAAGGACATCATAAATGATACCTTTTCTCAAGTTAATTTGTGAGGCGTAACGTTGTAGGGTAGATATCCCAGGTAATGGAAACCGTTGCTTTTCGTAGAGATAGGCTCTTTTGCTTAAATAGCGAAAGGCGAAGGCACTAGCAATATCTTCTTGGCTCCAATTTACCCTTTTTTTTTCCTTCTACAATTTTTTTTATTTGGCACAATGTAAAGGTTTTATGTAAAATACTTTTATATTTCTCACTTTTGTTGTCTTGCGATTCTAATTTCTTGGAAGCAGTTTTGATTTTGTTCTTTAACCTACGAATTGTACATTTATATTGAGCTATTTCTGAATTTTTACTCATTATAATTCGGTTCTTTTTAAATATACGATGTTTGGCTTTATTTAAATGTTTGGCCAAGTTTTTACGCTGTTTCTCCGATTGTTCAAATTTTTTCCAAAAAATGTTATTCTTCCTTAGATTTTCTATAGCATCACAATTACAACCAATACGACTACAACGATAACAAGGGTTTTCTTGGATCAAATTCTGATTTAGTTGATTGGTATCTGTAGGTGTCAGGTTATTAAGCTCAATATTTTTTTCTGAGAGATGAACATCAATTTCATCACAGACATCTTCAATAGAAGTGACTTGTTTTGTTGAGATAGAGGAATAGAATACAGAATCTGACGTGGCTAAGGAATTGACTGTAGAATCTGTAGTGACTGCGGAATTTGAGGCTTCTAACAGTTCGTTAACTACTTTCCTACGCTCCCTAACTTTTGCTCTTGAATTTCTCTCATCTGAAGATTTAACACATGCGGGTACTTCAGTAGGAAGTTTCAAAGATGGGACAGCATTAGATTTTAGGCGCTTCTTTGAAGTAATACCTATTAATTCTGCTTTTAGGTCTCGTTCATAATGTTCAGGAGCGAAATGATCTGAGCATATTCTTGCGTAACTTGGATTAACCTTAGAAGTGTTACATTTCTTTATCCAAATGCTTCTTGTCTTCAGATCTTTTGGAAACGTGTAATAACTGACTAGTATTTCTTTGTTCTTTGAGGTTTTCTGAAATTTATTTTTCACAACCAGAAACTGCACATCTTGTACCGCCAATTGCCATTTTTCTTGTTTTACGTCTCAAAACTATAATTAAAAGTGTTTTTAGTCTCAGGTTGGTTTTATAACTCTGTATTATCAATTTACAATTATATTTAAAAATCACAAATGAGTATTCATAATTGAGAATTGATAGTACTGACTCCGAGTGATAATCACTGATTTCAAATTAAGCCTTAGTATTGAAATGGGCCTTAGTTAGTTAATAACTCAATTAAGTGAAATCCAAGTTTAATTCAAATATATACTACGGAAATAATCACAAATTGCTAATAATAATTAAAAATATAATTACCACGGGCAAAAGACCTTTTCTTTTCAGAATAAAACGACAAAAACTTCGGAAAAGTCAAAATTATCTCAGAATTACATTGTAAACTTCTTCGTGGTCTGCAATATGTCAACTGAATGACGTCAAATCGGCCATCCAATAAAAAGACAGGATATCCGAGCGGCCAAAACACCGAGATCGAGGCAACCTTTTATTGCCTAAAATTTACCAACCTTGATAACGAACAACCGATATTATCTATCACACGTCTATTTGCCTTTCAATTTTATAAGGTGCCGTAGGAAAAATGACTATTTAAAAAGCTTTTACCACAAGGCTGAACTAACGTTCCGACACACTAGCTGCCTAGCATAGAAATCAGGTCTTGTAAGTTATACATAAGGAGAAGCAACTACTTAGAAATCTCAAACATAGTTAATGACTTTAGGGAAGTAAATTGCTGGGAAATTCTAAATGACTTGTTGCAACATCGTTTACAATCGATTTAGTAGTTTTTTTAATTTACTAACATGTTTCATAATTTTCATTTTGCCAGGTCCACCTCGATTTGCCAACTCTACAAAGCCACTTAGGCCCGGTTTGTCAGAGATGGAGCTCCAGAACCTCTTTATAAATTCAAAACCATTTGAGATTTAAAACCGTTATAAAATTGCTAGAGGCATTTATTTGATAATTTACTCTAAAATAGGGAAGCGTTTAGTACATATTCATTACGAATGGCTATAGAACCAAAATTGATTTCTAGTAAAGAGGTAATGTATCTACTCTAATATAGTCTTACTTCAATTAGAGCAAGTGTCCGCTCTTTTTTCAACAGATGTCGCTAGTATCGATAAAAAAACCAAATAGTTAAGCTACATTTTGACCCAAAAGGCGGGTACTTACAGGGCCGGATCTAGGCATGTGCCAAGTGTGCCATGGCACAGGAGCCCCCGAGGTTTGGGGGGCCCCCGTCTTCGAAAGAAGTGCATTTCCATTTTTATACTACGACCGAAACCGGCATTTTTTGTTTGGAAATAGTAAATTAATATATTTTTGGTTTTCAAACAGTGAAAAATTTCGCTCGCTCGAACCCTTAAATTAAAATATTTTTCTTTAGTGAAAATTCATCTTTCATATCTCTCTTAGGCTATTCCACTTAGCTGCTCTCGACCCCTTTTATTTAAAGTTTTCCTCCCGTGTTCAAAGTCCATCTCTCGCCTCGGCTCTTCCACTTACCTATTCTCCACCCCCTCCCTGGGGTTTTTACAGAGCATTTTCAGACAGCGAATCTCGTATCCGCTCTTCCATTTACCTACTAACCTATATGGTCTAAAATCTTGTTTAATTTTAATAATGCCGCGGAAATATCACAGTGGCGCTCTCAAAAGAAAATAAAAGAACAAAAAAACAGCAAAGAACTTTCTCTGGCACAAAACATCCCGAAAATTACATCATTTCTTAAAGTACCAGAACTTCCAGAAGCAAGTACAAGTAGCGTCAGTGATTTTAACTTTGATTCAGAGATTGAAGTTGGACCAGATAACGGTTTTTTGGAATCGGAAGTTGAAAATGATCGCACTCAACAACCTGCAGGTAATGTGGATGCAATTTTAACAAATAACAACGTTAACGTCGATAGTGTGGTATCAGAGCAAATTCCCAGTACTGATCCTGCTCTCTGGCCAGATATAATAAATGAAAATTTAAAAAAATTCTGGGTTGCACGTGGTCCAAAAAGTTGCCAGAATAACGATGGAATCTTTGCTAAATCAGCTCGACGACAGACTAATCAAACTTCATCTAAACAAATCAGAGGCCCCAGGTTTTTGACAGCTATGCATTTCACAAAAAAGAAACACAACGGTGAAAACACTTATAGAGAATGGTTGTTATATTCACCTGCATTGGGCAGTGTGTTCTGCTTTGTTTGTAAGTTATTTGAAAACAGTAACCGATCAGCGTTTTCTTCAACTAACGGTTTCTCAGATTAGGGTCATGCAACCAAGTGCATAAAAGGGCATGAATCAAGTTCTGCTCACCAAAATGCAATGATAGTTTATTGCACTCTCCAGCGAACCTCTGGAAGAGTTGATTCAAAGCTAACAAAACGATACCACGAAGAGACCAATTATTGGAAAAAGTTCTGAAAAGAGTAGTGGCAGTCGTAAAATTTTTAGCGGAACGAGGTCATCCGTTTCGAGGTGATGATGAAAAAATTGGTTCAGTTCATAACGGCAACTTTCTTGGTACCATCGAGCTTTTAGCACAATTTGACCCGTTCATCGCTGATCATTTGTCTAGATTTGGAAGTAAAGGGCGAGGTATCCCATCATACTTATCAAGAACAATTTGTGATTAATTTATAAATTTAATGGGTGAAAAAACACTTGCTGCTGTTGTTGCTGAATTAAAGCAAGCAAAGTATTTTTCTTTTATTGTCGACTCTACTCCAGACGTTTCACACGTGGACCAGTTAACATTTACTGTACGCTACGTTCATCAAGGAGAAATTGTGGAACGTTTTCTGAAATTTGTTCCAATTCTTAGTCATGCTGCTGTAAGTCTCTTTAATGTTGTTCAAGATACATTTCAAAGTATTGGTATTGACATAATGAACTGTCGTGGTCAATCATTTGACAATGCCAGCAACGTAAGTGGGAAATACACTGATTTACAAGCTCGCATAAAAGAAATAAATGACCTCGCTGTTTTTGTATTTTTTTCAGCCTCAACCCACCGATGGGATGTAATGAACTAACACTTGTGTTATGGAAGTGAGGACACAAAATCTCAGAAATGCCTTGTTTTAAAAAGCCTTTCGCAGACACGATGGTCTTGCCGTGCTGATGCCACTAAAGCCTTGGCAGACGGTTATAATGGTATAAAGTCGGCTTTGACTATCAAAAGGCTGATGTCCGAAATGAAGCTAATTCCTTAGTAAAAAAATGAATAAAAAAGAGATAGTTTTCATGATTTTATTCTGGGACACCATCCTACAAAGATTTAATGCAACGAGTATGACACTTCAAAAAGTTGATATAGACCTTGGATCTGCAGTAAGACTCTTGGAGTCTCTTAAAACATTTGTTTCTGATTTGAGACATGAATTAATATTTCAGAAATACGTAGAGAAGGTTAGTGCAATTCCTAGTGTGGAACTATATCAGACCGATATCACTCGAAGAAAAAAGAGACGTGTTGCCCACGATGAGTCTGATACACCAGAAACAGTTTATAGTTCGGGCAGCAAATACTTTCAAATTAACACATACAACGTCATAATTGATCGACTTATGTCTGCACTTGACCATCGGATCCAATCATATTCGACTGTTCAGAATTTGTTCGGATTCCTTTATGATTTCAGTGATGTGATAACGGCCGAGAGCATCTCATCGTCAGCTCCAAAGTGGATATCTACATATCATCGCGATCTGAGTGACGATTTCATAGATGAATTTATTCAGTGGCGAAATCTGTAGAAAACTCACAATGACAGATCAGTTATTGGTCAGCTTAAGATGATGGAATCACTTGGTTTGGAATCAACATTTACAAATGTTCACACCGCCTTGAGAATCTACCTAACATTGCCTATTTCCAATTGTGAAAGTGAACGGTCATTTTCAAAGATGAAAAGAATTAAATCGGAAATGAGATCGTGTATGACGCCATCGCGTTTAAACTCGCTTTCTGTAATGTCAATAGAAACTGATCTTCTTCGTACTCTAGATTTTGATGATATTGTAACCACGTTTGCAATGGCCAAGTCCCGAAATTTTTTTTTTTTAAATAAAAATAAATTGAATACCACATTGGCGTTAATAGAGTTAAAAATTAAGGTCTGAATTTTTAGGGCCCCCAAATTCTACTTTGCGCAGGGCCCCCAATAGTGTTAATCCGGCCCTGGGTACTTATAGGTACCATTCGCGTTAACTGGCTCGTCTGTAAATTTGACGATAACTTAAATTATAGTAATTTTTAAGTATAAGTTTTATATGGGATATATAATTATGGTTAGTCTACTAAGAAGAGTATAATTATATACATTAAAGTTTTGAGTCATGGTTAGGTTATTTGATTAAAATTGATATTATATACAGAGACACGATACTACATGACTTAGATAAAATTGTTTAATTAAAACCGTAGTTTTAAAAACATTACATTACGCGAGCTTTAATTAAACAATTTTATCTAAGTCATGTAGTATCGTGTCTCTGCATATAATATCAATTTTAATCAAAGAAGAGTATAAGTTTTCTAAATATAATACTCTATTATATTGTTTCGCTATTTTGGATTTTAGCTTCCTTTGCACCAGACTCTCCACTATAGTCGCTTTTTTCGAAGAACCGGATAGATTCATGTCCATCTCTAATAACATGGGCCTTTTCATTATACAGGTGGCAATGATAAGGCCGACAGTTGCTTTAAATTATATTTATTCAATGTTGAGGATATGATAGTCCTCCAGTACCTAACAATTTTCAGAATTGCATGTATATTGGCGTGAAAAAAGGATTTAGGACAAAAACAACAATTAACACTGTAATTAAAAATGTTATGAAATCTTATAACCTTTGTAACCCTTCAGGTTCATTTTCCCCGCTTACTTACATTTTTTTTATAATTTTTGTGTTTTATTTACTTTTGTTATTACGTTTTCCCCGCAATCTTGACCCTCTAAATTTACAGTTCTTGTTAAGTATTCTTAAAGCCTCCTACATCAAATATCTTAGAATTCCGAGCTCTATTTAATGAAACTAATCCCAGTGTTAAATATAAATTTAATTTAATGATAAACTAAACACTTAAATAACTTTTGAACCATACATACAAATTAATTATTGTTTATAAGCTTTATAGAACTCGATCAAACCCCACGATAAAATATAAAATTAAGATAATTAATTAAACCATTCTGTCAATATAAATTATAAACCAAATCCCTGCCTTCAGCAATACTAAAATTAATCTCTCGCTAATTAAAGTGTTTTCCTCTCGGTCACAAGACCATGGTGCAATACATTCAGCGAACTTTCCCAGCCCAGATTTTCCCTAAAACTTTCCGAACTAAACCAGTAAAGCTCCCTCAGCTCACAGCTATCCCATGAAATCATTTCAAGTCCACAGGCTTCATAT
The DNA here is from genome assembly GCF_980474605.1 of Leiobunum rupestre. Classification (NCBI taxonomy): domain Eukaryota; kingdom Metazoa; phylum Arthropoda; class Arachnida; order Opiliones; family Sclerosomatidae; genus Leiobunum; species Leiobunum rupestre. The sequence continues at coordinate 11,357,682 of NC_143386.1, forward strand.
TAACTACCAGGTAGCGATAACACAACAAAAGCGCTCGTTTTCCAAGGCCGTCGCCACAGGGTCAAGAGGGCGCCCGGACGTTTCCGCTTGGAGACAGAAAATCGGGAACATCGAGACTCTCTGGCATCCCCCCCCCCGCAACCCCGAGCGACCTTTCGTGGATCAGACGACGTCATCAGTACCATCATAGGACACGAGTCTTAGGGGCACCAATGACCCACGTAAGAAGGGAGGTCACTAATTACTTTTGATTCAACTCCACCTACAATCCTTGGAACAAAACCAAGAGACAGAGCCCCAAAAAGACAGAACTCTGCTTTTGGCAGACCTCGACCGAACTGTACAGAACGGTACAGAACTGGACAGAACTCTGCTTCTCGGGCAAGAGAAACCATGTCGAAATAAATATAAAATAATGTGCGATGAAGTCGCGCTTAAATATTAATTAACCCTCAATGCAATTCACATGATCGGAACAACCCTCACTGATTGCCTAGATGACCCACAGCCAGGACATTCCGACCGGAAGAACATACGCCAAGCAGTAATAAGTCTGAGAAGCGTAATGCCCTCAATACCCTCGAATCACCTGTTGAACAGCCAAAATCTAGACGTTCCGAGGGAAGAAAACCAGATGACCGAGACCGATTCCCTAGCCTAGCCGGACATTTCAGACCGAAACCCGAAGTACCTACGCCCCCGTCAGCTTGTGAAAGAAAAGAATATAGGAAGAAACCCGCAATCCGGCCGCCAAACCGTAGACGAGTAAATAAAGAGAAAGTGTTAATAAAGAAAACGTGGAAACAAGCAGCTCCAAAGACGTCCCGTTCTGTGAAGTGCGTGTGTCGGGCATCTTACGTAAACCGAGGAACGAGAAAACTCGTAAACGAAGAGACGACAACGTAGCGGAGGACACCGAAATAAAATGATGAGTAGAATTTCCATCATAATCCCCCCCCCCCCCATTGTAGAGTACCCAGGGTCGAAATACCAAGTAGCCAGTGAAAAGTAGAGAAAAAAGTCTTGAAAAGAAAGTTTAATCCCTCGCTGTTGTCCGAGAAAAGGGTTAAAGACAGGTCCCCTCGAGGTTGAGAGTTCATTCTGCCTCTTGTATTTATGCAGTTCAGATTAGGTTTTCCGTTCGCGTTGTGCCCTCGCTGTTGCCATTTTTTTTAGTTAATTATTGTCATTGTTTAATTGTAGAATATTTAATTGTTGAATCTTTAATTGTAGTATTTAATTGTAGTGTTAATTATTATTTAGTGTAAGTGTATATTAATTTCTGTCCACTCCGTCCTTCGAGCCCAAGATGCCTGAGAGTAGGGATATAGGAACCGATCCCATAGAAAATAGTAAGAGATAATTTCATTAACAAATTTAAGGTCAAAGAGAGTATTTTTAGTGTTTAAATTCCCCTCGTATATTGGAAAAAGCTAAAAGAACCATAGTAGAAATGGCCTAACCATCACTAGAAGCAAACTAAAATCATCCCCTCAGTTCCCCCGCAATTTTGTTAATTTGTTTTGTATTTTAGTGTTATTTATAAATTTAAGTGTTAAATAAAGATTTTGTGATTGACTGACGACAAAGGGTTTCCATTCTGAATTCGAATCTCCCCCTCTTTTTTATTTTTTTCTTTCCCCTGTATGTAACCCCCTCTCCCAGATTTAATTCACGCCACGAAAGGCCACGACTCGCATTTTGTCGCCATCTTCCCTCCGCCTTGGTGAATTAATATCTTTGAGCAAGGGCTAGGAATATTTCTGTGAACAATCAATCATCACGATTCAGTAAATTTCCTTAAAAACCTTACACCTTACACGTATTTTTCGCGACGCCTTTCAACCTTTGGAACGTTTAAAATCTGGCAATTTGAAAGATTACCGAAAAAAGTGTATTTTCGGGAAATCGTAAAAACAACAATATACACTCTAACAATGAATTAGTCAAGTCTAAACTCCTGACACTCATTCATCACGATACCATTCAAACTTCGAAAATTCTAAATTCTTGCGCCTTGAAAGTTTGGCGTAAAATAGTGGATTTTCCGTCAAAAATACAAAGAATAAGCATTAATCATAGTGCAAGAATTTTAATAAAATATTTGCCCAAAATTTTGAAAATTTAAAATGGGCTAATTTTTTCCATGATACTTTATTTCGTTTTTATATTTCATCTGTCAAAAATCCCAAGAATTTGGCTGTATGCTAAAAAGGCGCACAAAATCGGTTTTCCAGAATATCTACTTTTCTATGGAATTTAGAGATATTACAAATTTAGATGTTAGGAAAGTTTCTACAAAAATAGGTTAACGTAAATTTCTCATTCGAGCAACAAGTTTTGCGCAATTTCAATTAGAATGTTATACCTAAGACCGAGTCTACCGAGATATCGCGTTCCATTCCGAACAAACGGGTGGTCAAACCATGGAACCAACTAACGCTAGGGACGGTTCACAGAAATACATTTACGGCGGCTCTCGTGAAGAGCGTTCTTTAACAACCCCGCCCGCTTTTTTACCCTCCCGAACAAAATTTGGTGATTCAATCCGGAAGCCATTAGGATCTTCACGCCACCCATCGGTAGTTTTAGAAACTAAAATACCGATTTTCGTGAATTTGCGCGCCAAAAGTTCGTCTGCTAATGCGCTTTTTTAGTAGACGTTACCTGTACCTAATTATCGTTAACTAAATGAGAAAATATGGTAAGACCTAAGATATGCGTGTATTTCCAAAACAAACGCACCTGATAAACTATTATTATCTTGAAAGGGTGGCCTTTTTTCGATTTCTCGTTTATAGGAATTCCTATCATTTGATATGCATTTGAACTAAACATTTTCCCAGATTACACTGTTAATTAACTACCGTCGTAATTATCACAGCTTAAACGGTTAATTAACTACCGTCGTAATTATCACAGCTTTAACGCATTAGGAATCTACAAATTTTAAGCCTTGTTTATAACCCGCGTAGCAGACCGCAATTTTCCGCAAAAGATTTTTTCCCCTCCGATTGTCGTCCCTCCCTTTCAACACAAAATGAATCACCTATCCGGAGTTGCGCGTAATTCTCGCTAGGCGCGTTGTCAAAATACAATTTTCATGTTTTCTTATTTGTGACCCGTCCCTAGTGCTCGGAATTCGTGTAATTTTTACCTATTAGATAAGGTATATTTTAATATTCATGGGTTTATCAATTTTGAAGAAAATAGACATTCTTATTATCTACCAATTCAGATAAAACGCAGCCTATATCGAAACGTGTAATTTTATACGTTTAACCATTGGCCCCTCTTATCTATAAAACGTTCAAATAATATAAATAAAGTGTGGAGTATGTTCACAGTTCCATTATCCATGGATAAATCTAAATGAACATCGACTAAGCTTATCTAATTAGGAGGTCTATCTTAGAAAAATATTGCTCGTTGGATAAATTATCCAATAAATAAAGTAGACATATCCTTTCAGTTTCAAACAAAATTTTTTTTTATCTAATTCATTTCGTAATGTGTACTTTGTGTTTTCAAATTAATATTGAATCGGTTGAGCTATTGGTTTTATCCGATTATTTGTTACGCGGGAGGTCACGTAGTTTGGAAGAATTCACTCGTAAACTCAACTCCGAAACGGACGGTTTGGTTTCTTTTCGCAAACGGAAGCATGGCAGGCACTTCTAGACTGGGAAGTGACGCGTGGAAACATAAAGTGTCGCTTAGATCGTCCGAAGACCGCAGTTCAAAATACCAAGTGGCTCAATGCCTCTACTGCGCGGATTAAGTAAAAGTAAAATTATACAATTCATACGAGAATGGTATACATCGCTCTGAACTGAGACCATGATCTTATTAAAATGCTTCGTACAGGGACAACCAACTACAATGATATAGCAATGGCCGATATCCATGTTGAACTCTCAAAGATGGTTATTAAATACAACAGTGGTGTAGCAAAAGGGTGGCCTGGGCGGAAAATGTCGCGGTCTATTGGGTCGTATCTACGTATATGGGCCCAAAATAAATATTTGCCACGGGAAAATCTAATCAGTGCTACGCCACTGAAATAGAACCTCTTTTTGAGCCCTTCCTTCAAAATTTTAATTTGGGTCAAAACGCCACAAAAGGAAACGTGCCTAGTTTCACTTTCGCTATTTTTTATCTTCACGGCCAGAACTTGCATTTTAACAATCAACCGACGAAAGTGTTTGGAAACGGTGTCACTGTTCCTGTGCAAAATAATATAATTTTAAACGCTGACGTTTTGTACTCACAACATATACGCTCGGGTCCCCCCCCCCCCTCGCTAGTTATTCATGATTTTTCGAAATGAGTTTCGGAATATTAGTTAGTGCGGGTTGATAGTACGCGCGCAGGTATCGGCTAAAGTCTTCAATTTTTACCAATAGGAATGATACCTTCACGATCAGAGAGTGAAACAGTGGGTGCGGACAGGTTCCTTACAAACATAAATAGACATGTTTCGGTGTACGGTACTAGGCCCACGGGCCGGAACCCTGTAAACTCAGACTGGCATGCCAAGGGAATGGATGGGATCCCGACTACGGCTTGGGCTCTATTTCGGGCCGCTTATATCGGGCGCAAAGCTGTAAAATGACCTTAGACATTACGGTGGGGAAAAATGGTATTAACCTTGCTTAAAATATTTTTTTTGTTATTAAATAGAAGCTGATGCCTCAATCCAGTGGCGTAGCGAATGTTTCTGGCGTCCGAGACTAATAGCTTTTGCCCTTTTTGCGTTAAAAATTCCTAAAATGCAACTTTGTTCGTTGAGAAAAAGGTCGTCAAACAGTTTTTGGTGCCCGCTAGGGAGTGACGCCCGGGACGGATTCTTCTCCCCCCCCCCTCCCCAATCCATAAGGATAACCATATAGCTCTTTCGCTGTTGATTTATCAATTTGGACTCAAAGGGTCCCGTAACTTGGGCACTGGCTGTCTCGCGTACCTTTTGAATTAAAGGAAAATTGGGCATCAACCGACATAAATTCCTTGCTAAACAGACCAAACACTTCACAAATAGAGCATAGCTCTACTTCAGTAGGACTTGTGAACTTAAAATGCATTTCTTCTTTGGTTTTAAAAATTCTGCTAATGCCCAGTCTTATTGGCTTGATATTTTCTAAAGCAACACTCGTAAAGTCGATTTTCAAAGTATAGCTGAGGTAGCCCACGTGAAGATTGTGTTTCGAAATATAGCCAGTTCTAACTGATCTTTTCATATAATCAAAGATAAATAGTTCATTCACTATTTACAATGGTTTGTATAAAACCGTGAAATGAGTTGGATTTGAATCTAAAATTAACCAATTATAGCTAAAGAACTAGGTTAGAAGATTTGCCAGATAAACCTTTTTGAGCCTCCCTGACTCGTGTAAAATCCGTCTAAACCTTTTGCCTCTATATACACAAAAGTAAATAATCACATAATTAGTATTTTATAGCAGTGTCTATAGTAGCAGCTACGCAGTAACTTTATTATTATTGACTCCCTGGGTCCACATTTTAAGCATTGGCTAAACCGTACACTTTGAACTATAGGAATATGGAAAACATCATCAGCAAATCTTGTTAGATTTTTAAAGATACGCAATAAAGACTGTGCCCATAAGGCCTCTACTAGAGGCCCGCTTAAAATGGCATTCTCGCTCAAAGCCCACGGCTCACGAATAAACCCCAAAGAATACAGGCAAAACGTTGTAAACTGTGAAGTGTCACGGTGTATGTTTCCAAAGTGTTGGTGGTCACGTGTGGGCTTAGGCCTATTGAAATCTGCCTCGAGACGAGAGTTGAGCGGCGTAAATTAATTTCTTCAATAAGAAGAGTGATAAATATAATTAACTTTTGATAAGACTTTCCTAAGTGGTAATATATTGAGAAAAACTAAAAACCTTTTTTTAACTAAGCAAAGCACGTCATATCATATAGCCAGGGAGCAAAATCGGGCTTTAGCACTGGGAATTTAAAATATCACATTCGAAAGAAGCATCTGGAACACTTCAATGATCCTATCAACGACAAGTGGCGAGGGAAAGAATTGTACAATGATTTAATCACTTAAAAATCCTGACTTCACGATTGCCTACATGTAGTGGCGTAGCTACGGTATAGAGACGAGTCGGGGCCCCGATTGAATCGGGCTTTTTATACCCGACCCGGCCCGAGCCCGCTTCGGAATCCTACCCTTAAGAAGTCATTTTTAAGACTCATTTCCCCTCCGTCAAAATGCGACGGTCTACACCGTCTATATCACGAAAAGACATGTTTTAGATTGTTTAAAAATTTGTAAAATGTAAATAGACAATACTAAAATTTAAAAAATGTGGAAAACAATATTTGTAAGATTCATCTTTTTCACCTTACAAAAGTTGAAAATGGGGCCCTCCAGAATCTTGGGGCCCTAGGGCAGTGCCCTATTTGCCCAATGGGAAAGACGGCACTGTCTTATCCAAGGACCTACAATTTATTTTTCGCGTCATACTTTTAAATTAGCCAAATCTGGCGGGAAAATTTTGCAACTGGCAACTTGAATCGAAAAATGGAAGAATGAGAGACCTTTGTTCTTTATCCGTGGATAATCTTGCAATATCCATAAATAACAATGAAGTAAACATTATTTAATAGATAGTAACTTAAAAAAAGTACAAAACTGTATGTTCAATAGATAAAAAATATGAATAAATAATAAAATAGACTTATCTGATAGATAAGTTATTTTGCAGCTTGGAATTGTTTTTGGTTAAAAAAATTATTTATACGCCACGTTCTTTATACGTAAATACATATCTGTGGATAACCCCCCGTAGTCATTTTATCCATTCTTAAAATGTTATGAGCTCTTATCTAAACGAATAAATTTGATAATATCTGTTTCGACAATGGATAAAGCGTTTATCCGTTATTCATTTGTTTGATAATCCAAAGTTAAAGGTAGGTGCACTTTATTCACGGATGCTTATCCAATAAACAAATTATCGAAATTTATACGGTTTATCTATATTCATCTTCTTCGTAATTCCGAGCACTACCCGTCCCTAGCGTTAGTTGGTTCCATGGTCAAACCAAAGATAATATAACTACGTACCCTAGATTTGAATTCAAGCTCCTTTAACGTAACGCAGGCTCTTACTGAGTTCCCGGCGGAATTCGGAAAAAACTGCCTCCATGGAGCTGGCAGGGTTACCGACATCTAGTTAAAACGTAAAGTTTTACTGAAAATTGCGCCGTGGTTTTTGACTTGCAGTTTTCAAGATACCAGATATTTTTGCATTATATTGTTTTAAAACAATAATGGATCATGCCTGTAGCTCTAAAAATGTTTCTAAACGAAAGAAAACTAAAGGTGGGTAATATAATCTTGGGATATCTATTGAAATTCCTTTTTTCTCACCCTGCCTATGGAGTCCGATTTTTCCGACTTCCGGCGCGAACTCAGTAAAAGCCTCACGAAAAAACGCGCTATCTAGAAACGCCGTGATTTCGAATCTAGGGTACGTAGTTATATTATCTTTGGTCAAACGGAGATTGTATAAAATCTATTGCTTTTAGAAAATATTTTGATAGAACCTGTTTTGTAGATAATTTCCTATCCTATAATTTGGTAATTGCTAATATTTATCTTTTAACAAATCAATCGTAGATATTCAATCAAACTCAGTTTGCGCACTTTTTCTCTGGGAAATAAACTGCAACGTAGGAACAAATGATGGGGACTTTGGACACATTATATTTTATGACCAAATAAAAGTGCGTGCAAAATTCATACCGGTTTAAATCTTTCCGAAGTTATATCTTAAAATTCCTGAAAATTCTCGATACGGAGGGAATGATACATTCCTATAAAAATAAGTTATTACTGTGTTATAGGACATATTGCTGCATTAATTGTTTATATTAAATAGGACACGGACTAATATTTATTAGTTAATTAAAGTTTTACAAATTTGACGGATTTGTGTACAGACTCAAAAGCAGATAAATCGGAGTACCACTTATTTCCGATTTAAACTATCCCCATTCAATGATTTCCAACAATCAACGCGTATAAAAATCGCGAAGAATTTTTAAAATACAAGAATGTATTTATTTATACTCAGGGAGAATGAATATGTCGAGATTATTTTTAGAGTTTGTTTTAGACTCCCACAAAATGCAAACAACCCCGAAATTAATTATTTAATAAATATATATTTAAATAACAAACTTTAAAAAAATGTATATTTCTTGTTCAATGTTCAATTACGAAGATACTTATAATCTTGGAAAAGTTTAAAAGGGATAAGTAGAATTACGCAATAAATTTAAATTTAAGTCTTTTTCGTGGTCGTTCACATCGTAAACCTTGGCCCACACGAAGGTGCCGTATGAGGCGACAGCCACAAAAGTCCACCAACGAAACTTAGATTAAGGACGACTCCCTTCAATAGGGTCAAATGCAAAAGAGCCGTACGAATCTTTTCCCTCAAAAAGAGCTCCTTCATCAGATCCTCCTTGGTAGTTGTTAGATTATCCGCGCTGACAGAGCGCAAGTGACACGCCGCCATTAACAGTGAGTTTGAGCCACTGATCATGGATGTCGCGAAGAGGACGATGAAAATACTAGAAAAGGACACGAAGCTGCAACATACAATTGAAATACCATATTGTTGAGCTAGTTTGATGTAACGCATTTCGTAATAGAAATATCCGGTCCATTCAATAATCCACAAACACAAAATCCACTTCATGAGTTCGTCCAACTTGCGTATGCTTTCGAACAGCCGCGTGTGGGCGACACTAATTTAACTCCAGTCAGAATTCACGTTAGTCACTTTTTCTGCCATTTTCAGTACTTGAATACGAAGAGATTCAAGGGCGAAGTAGAACAAAGTATGGTAATAAAACCCAAACATTTTAATGTTGAAGTAAAAACATTTGTTTAGTGCCATCATGATGACCGCTAACTTTTTACTGAAGGTAAAGTTAAGAGGAACGCTGATACGTATTCTTTCAAATAACTTTCCTCGTTCACAAATGGCTTAAACATTTCACTCACCATTCTCATGTATCCCGTTAGTATGATTAATATTTGGTAACTCATCATAAACCTTGTACCCAGACATTTCCCGAATCGCGCGTCTGAGACTATTTTCAATAAATGCGATAATAACTTTCCGTTAATTACACTCGCGTTGATCAAATATGCAATTTTTAATATTTCGATTACATTTGTTATTTGATTAAGAATGTATCTGAGGTCAGCGTATCGAATAGTGCTGTATATCAACAAACAGATTTTATGAAGCGAATAAAAATTCACCAACACTAGAACGATCCAGAACCGTTTGCGTATCGGGGTCCCCACTGCATTATCGAGTAAACCTTGATACCACATACACTTCAAAACTACATTTACAATCCGATTTGTGGTATGAAATAATTCATTATTAACAGTTTGCGGCATTGCAGTAAACGAAATAAAGAGGAAATATTATTTTGCCCGTTTTCAGCCGATTCCACTTTCTTAAGATTTTCTGGGAATTGTCGATTTTATGTTTGAAACGTCCATTTATCTAAGAGTTCTTTGGAAAACGCCTAAATCAACAATATTACTTTTGGTTTATTTATCTGTCTTGGCTTTGTTACTTCGTTTGGACCTCTGCGTAAATAAACTCGATATTTCTTCATGTTGTTAACAAAATACTACCTTTTTTCAACGGTTATTAGAAACGCGGGAAGTTTTAATTCCCTAAGAAGTGAAATAACAAGTCAGGTGTTTAGCACTTTAGCCTCGCAACAAGAGGTGTCGGCTTTTATCCCAGCGTGGGGCACGAGTGAAAACTCGGAACATCTCCTTCGGCGTTGAGTATGCTAGATCTCTTCCCACTGGTTAAAGAGTTCTTCGTTCGATTACCCTTTTCTGTAAAATCTTGAAGTTTATTAATAGTAAGTGTAGTGCATGAAGGGCTTACCTCTCGCCTCCTACACAATTTAACCAGGGCACATAATTTAAAGTCGCTAGATGACTCACGTAAAAGGTGCTGTAATGAGAAATAGACTAGTTGATTATTATTATTTTGATTAAAACTTCATTCTATATGAGACGGCGTTTGATTAACTCATATTTAAATATTCTCTAAATGTTAAACATAATAATTGCTTAAGCAAATAAGAAACGTTAAAATTTGCGTATTATTAAGGGATACTTTAGTTCAATTTCGTATAGCTTAAAAGACGTAATTTATTTTACAGGAATATCACATTTTTAAAATCCCCTTGAGCATGAATCATGTGAGCTATAACAAAATTTAGTTTTTTTGTAGTACTTTTACAATAAACCTCTCTCAATGTATTAAAACATTGAGTAATAGGTCGATAAAAATATTTCGCCAAAGTTGTTCTCTTTCCCTCACTACTAGAGGATTTCGGAAAGGGGGTAGGAAGGGGTAGTAAGTCTGTGACGTATGTTCAACAGCAACGACATCTATGCACATATATCAAAACTATAAAAAACGTTCAAAACAAATTTCGTCTGCTGCAGTATTTTTGTGGGAAACATAAGCCTTAGCGATAATCGTGGCCTTACGCGAACGTTTCTTATGATTAACACGTCAATTATAAGTTAAAAATATAAAATGAATCGTCTAATAGGTGGTTAAATAAACCCCTCACTGGCTGTCTTGCCCCCCTGTTGAAAAATGCTGCCAGGTCCATGGATAGAAAATTCTCAGCTTTGGCAGAATAAAGATAGACCATAGACAAAAACGTTATAAGTCCAGTCGCGGTAGCACAAACTCTATAATCGGCGATGGATGATCTTTTATTTAAACGCCTATTGAACTTTAGAATTTTTAAATTTGTATTTCCTAATTCAATGATTGATAATCTGGAAAAAATTCGGAAAACATGTTGTTATTTGGTAAATTTTATTTCTGAACCCCTTCTTGATGTAAAAAAAATAAAATATTAAAATCACAAATATCATTTTTTATTACTGGTATTACTCACCATTATCTAAAATTTCATTAAAATCAAAAGTAACTGAAAAATAACACAGTTGAATATTGCATTCATTCATTAACAAACAAAATGTACCACAAAGTATCCGCAACATGGCTACAAACTCCTCCCTGGCCACAAGGACACTCTCACAATCCCGAAACAATAGTTCCCTTACTATCATCCATTGAAACAAAGCAATTATAAATGCTGTTTGCTTTGTAAGAAGCATGAACTTGCGCTTTAATTTATAAGCTTTTAGCTTGGATTAATAATAAAAGCTAACGCTTACTGGATATTTCACACGTACCTTCGTCAACGCATTCACGGGCGTCTCTCAAACTTTGGAGAAGACGGTGGGTTAGCGAGGGGGGGAGACAATTTAGTGGGACAAGCTTCGCGGCGCATGCGCGAGATCTCAAAAATAAGTTAAATAACGGTAGTTTGAAATTTGAGTCCTGTTTTCGGCTTCGTGTGGAATCATTGTAAGCTATTAATAGTTAAGTCGTTATTAATTATTAATTAAACGGTATAATACGGTACAATAATGTTATGAAATGGGAAGAGTCAAACATTGCTTATACCCAAAATTTTCATTGTTTTCACAATTTGTCACCGAAAGTTGATTCCAGCCACTGAAACTCATATCTAAAACAGTAAAAAATTAATACTTACGTAAATAATAATAACCATAATATGCGGCACTTACTTAAAAACTAAAAGCAATAATAATTTCTATACAAGAGAGAATAACCTTGGGTAATAATCCACCACGTGGAGAAACACGTGCGCCCTCCTTAAAAAGCTTGTCCCACCAAAACGCGAAAAATCGACAGATGGCGCTGTAAGCAATCCCAAAGTTTGGTGGACGCGGAAAACCGAGCGTGAAATATCCAGTAAGCGTTAGCTTTTATTATTAATCCAAGGTATAAGAGACATTGACTAGGTTGGTGTGATAAGAAAACATTCGTGACTAGGTTAGATTTGAACATACAGTAGCCTTTGTTTTTGTGTTTTTACCTCTCCGAGGGGTTTTTGTACCCTAGGAGGGGTTATACAACCACCGTGTCAGTCTGTCTGTCAGGCCTGCGAACGCGTTCGCATTTTCGGGGCAAAGGGTAATCATTGCGTACGCAGTTTCTTGGATCACTGCGTACACAGTCGAATAACCGTTTTAGCAGTTAAAAGGTTGGCAAAACCACCGTGTGACGGTATGCGTTAACGGCTAAATTTACGATTACGTTGCGTTTGTTTTTCGTTAACGCTCACCGTCGCGCCAGTTGCTATGGGTGCGTTCTCTCCAACTCCTTCTTATTGACTTTGGGACGGACCGAGTGCTGAGTGTTATGGCAACCTCTCAACGTCCAATGGCAGGGTTTCCACCCATTGTTCACGGTATTCGTCTTAGTATCAATTTGCGATCGCATCGGGCTGGTTTCGAACCCGAGACCGCCTGCTTGACAGGTGGACGTTCTACCACAGAACCACCGACGCTTATTACGCTTTATTGAAAATTAGACCTTCAGCTTTATAGGAAGCGTATTTAATAGAGTATGAAATTTTGGTTTAATTGAAATAGAGCAAGATTTCGTGAAAGATTTAAATTATTACATCGAAGAAATTCTAATTTAGTGATTTCTCTATTGATTAAAAACAAATGCGCCACCCAGGTTTTGAACCCGGCCCGTTAAGTCAGGCAATTGAGCGCACTACCACAGAACTAACGATAACTCCTTAACTATATTGCAAATAAGACACTTATCGTAAGCATAATAGTTAATAAAGTCTTGAATTTTCTTACGAATGAAATTTTGAAGGCCTAATCTTTTTTTTTAAAAGATTTTTTCTTCTATTATTTGACGTTTTATTTTTGCTGTTGTATATTTGTTTTATCTTTTATTCTTTTAAAATTATTTACTTCTTCCGCGAAATGGTTCATTTTTTTGGAGGAACCTTTTTGTCACTTATTTTTTGTCTATTAATGTTTTGAGAACATTTACGTTTTCGGAAAGGATCATTTTTGATGGAACCTTCAAAGTGTAAACGTCGTATTTTCAAGCTCCGCGGTTTGATTATAACTGGGTCGAAAGTTCGTAATTTATTAATGCGTATTCTTATCGACTTAAAATTTGTGATACTGTTGTATTATTGCGGTGGTGTTGGTTTGGCGTTTAATATATAAAATTCAGTTAAGTGCCTTTTCTGTTCTTGTGTAAGGTGTTTGGCTTTTTGCTATTAATTTTTACCTAGGAGGGGTTATACAATCACCGTGTCAGTCTGTCTGTCTGTCAGGCCTGCGAACGCGTTCGCAGTTTCTCGAAGGGTTGGCAAATCACCGTGTGACGATGAGCGTTAACGGATTGCTTTGCGGTTGGGTTTGGTTGGTCTTTTTTCGTCAACGCTCACTGTCGTGACTGGATTGGATATTTCGTTATTGTAATGTTTATGTGTAGGTTGTGAATGTTGCGTTCGTGTTGTGGGTGTTGAGTTCGTTGTGTTTACGTTATGAAGGTTGTGGATGTTGGGTCGTTTTCTCTCCAACTTTTTCTTAATGACTTTGGGACGGACCGAGTGCTGAGTGTTATGCAACCTCTCAACGTCCAATGGCAGGATTTCCACCAGTTGCACACGGTATTCGTCTTAGTATCAATTTGCGATTTTTTGGCGCCGGCCGGGAATCGAACCCGGGTCTGCCTCGTGCAAGAGATGTACTCTAACCACTCAGCTTGTTGATTTACGGTGTTTTTCTAAAAAACAGCTTTGGCGAATGTCCTTTACAAAGTTATAACGTTAGGTACTATAATTTATTCTACATCATTTTAAATATTTATAAATTAAATTAATCTTGTAATTAATTAAATATTTATAAATTAAATTAATCTTGTAATTAATTAAATATTTATAAATTAAATTAATCTTGTAATTAATTAAATATTTATAAATTAAATTAATCTTGTAATTAATTAAATATTTATAAATTAAATTAATCTTGTAATTAATTAAATATTTATAAATTATATTAATCTTATATTTAATTAAATATTTATAAATTATATTAATCTTATATTTAATTAAATATTTATAAATTATATTAATCTTATATTTAATTAAATATTTATAAATTATATTAATCTTATATTTAATTAAATATTTATAAATTATATTAATCTTATATTTAATTAAATATTTATAAATTATATTAATCTTATATTTAATTAAATATTTATAAATTATATTAATCTTATATTTAATTAAATATTTATAAATTATATTAATATTATATTTAATTAAATATTTATAAATTATATTAATATTATATTTAATTAAATATTTATAGATTATATTAATCTTATATTTAATTAAATATTTATAGATTATATTAATCTTATATTTAATTAAATATTTATAGATTATATTAATCTTATATTTAATTAAATATTTTAGTATTTTAATGTAAAATTTAATCGAATAGTTCACCGCCGAGCCATTGACTTCCTTAGGGAAAATATTAAAGTAAAGGAACAATTATGATAAGGCGGATTTTTTTACTAAACGGATTAATACAATATCTGTATATATTGTTTATTGAACTTTGTTTGTTTATTCTTTAGTACGGTTTTTTGTTTTAAATTTTTAAATTCTTAAAAAAATTTCGTTAAAACACCAAAAGTAGTTCATTGTTACCTTTTAATTTCGCTTAGAAAAAGGATAATTATTCAAAACTCCCGCGGAAACTATATCAAAGTAATAATATAGCGCCACCGTGTAAAGAACTATCAATCAAACCGGGTAAAAAATATAATCTCTTCAATTTTTCGAACTTTAGTCAAATCTCGACGGGTAAAAAAAACACAAAATAACAGTATATAAGGCTTAGTCTTTCTTAGTTCTTGGCTGTCAGACGAACTACTAGAGGACGGGGTCCTGGTGTCGGTCAAAAGTTATGGTAACTTTGCGGTTTTAATTAGTATGTTTGCACTTCGGTCAAGAAAAGAGATAAATTGTGTTTCGCGTTTGGAACGTGAGTGAATGGACTTCAGTGTATGAACAGTGCTTGTTTAAGACTGAAAGTGTTAAAGTAATTGTGAACTAACTCAAGTCAGCTGTAAGATAAAATTGATTGTTATAATTTTTTTAATTGGAATAACCTAATTATACCCTTGAAATTATCAATTCAACCTGTGAGGGTAATTTAGTAGGTTGGAAGTAATAAGTAGCGAACAGCTCTCAGCTGTTAATTAAGACAGAGTTTATAGTTAGGTAGTTTGAATTTAGTTAAAATTACTCAGTATAATTTATGATATTTACTTAAGTGTAAGTGTGTTTTGTTTTATTTTTCCATCACGATTAAATAAGACAAATCTAGTCTTAGACACTTGAGTACCAGTTCTGTACAATTACGTAGAAGGGATATATATTGTTGGGTTATTGATGAAAGTTAAATCTAGAACGTTCCATAGACTGTTCTGAATAAAAATAAACATTTATAATTTTGCATAATTCTGGTTGCCATTTTATTTTCTAATCACTCGCCCACAATATTAAATTTCGGGCAATCCCGAATCAACTAAATTTTCGATATAACGGCGACGGGAAATTATTCTCGTAAATTTATCACGCGGCCTTAGGGAATATTCTTTTAACAAAATTTCGATAAACTATCGTTTAATTAAAATCGGCCCGATTCCGTTAAAATTATAAACCAAAAAGCGAACGGTCGTTATAATGCCCTCTGTAGATATTTATTTCATTAAAATTTGCTTCGTATTATATTCTACTGATAAACTTGTTCTGTAAAAAGGGTTTAATTCAATTGTGCATTGTTATAGTACGTCTAACTCACTGTTGTAACTACTTAACTTATGATATTCTGAATAAATTTAAATTGGTCGTTTCGTCTCAATTATTATAATTAAAATTTTATACCGGGCGGGATAGAACTGGGATAACATTTTTAAAAAATAACTCTAAATTGCGGAGATATCTTTACGGGTTATCTCGAGAAATTAATACCAGTAAGGACAATTCTTCCGAGGAGAGGTATATTTTGGCTTGCCAACTTGTTTACTTCTTGAATGATGTTTTGCAATAATCTCATCCGAATATTCTTTGGGGATATCTTTTAGAAGCTTAGTCCAATTTCCTTTTGGGATTAATTCTGCAATTTTGACTGAGCTTTGTGAGCAATTGTTTGGCCTTGGCTTAAAAACGTCCCTGAAAAATATTAACGATTAAAACACTTTTTGTATCAGTCTATTCTATAATACCTTTATTTAAATACATTAAATTCAAATTTTATTTAAATGTTAATTGATTTACATTTATCAAAAATATTAACAAACCTTTTCTTTGGAGATTCC
Organism: Leiobunum rupestre; assembly: GCF_980474605.1. NCBI lineage: Eukaryota > Metazoa > Arthropoda > Arachnida > Opiliones > Sclerosomatidae > Leiobunum > Leiobunum rupestre. The sequence goes on from NC_143386.1 coordinate 11,374,034, forward strand.
ATCACTTCAAACTTGCAGATTCGCGAATAGCCGATTCTATAAAGTTTTTTAATACCTCTGGACGGCTTGTTTTAGCGGTCCCGCGCCTGCACAGATCGAGCAAATTTGACGTTAGATTTAAGAACCTTTGCGGTGAAACTATTTTAGAAACGTAGGGGCTTGCGTTAGGCTTAGGCTTAGTGAAAAGCTAGGATGGAATCAACTAAGAAATTAAACAAGTAAGTTAATATCTCAAATTAGAATATAATATTTTTAAAGATCGAAACATTTGGTATCTTTAATGTGTTAACTAGGTTAAGTCTCAAGTCTTTAAAAAAAAAGCTGGGAACAAAAAATAACCATACCAAAAGGGAACTGTACTTAACTTCTCAAAGTGTTACCTCGACGTTTTGATGAGAGTACTATTTTAAAACTACTTAATAATTCTAAAGCCAAAAAACACCTTCCTTTAGCCAATAAAGTAGCTTAAGTTTTCTTAAGCTCTGTTAGTGAGCCCAAAGAAATCTTAAAAACCAAAACTGGGAATAATGTATCACCATCATACACGTTTGTCAAGAGCAAAGTTGAAGCCTCATTCAGTCTAAATTTACATTATGAGGTAGTGATTAAATTAATTGGCGATACGGGTGTAGTTGATTGTTCATGGTGCGGTTGCAAAGCCGGCGAAGGGGGTGTTTGTAAACACGTAGGAGCAGCGTTATGGTATTTACTAGATTGCAAAAGAGACAGAAGAGTTTACGTTCCCGATACCCTTGCCTGTACAGCGAAAGCACGAGCTTGGGGAGTCCCAAGTACTCAAATGAAGCTTTCAACTACCAAGTTCACACAGGTTGAGTTTATAAAACACATGCCTGGAAAATCTTGTAAACAAATAAAAGAAAGGCAATTAAAGCAGCAAAACTATTCGTGTTTAAATAATTTTGGAACTTAGGAAGAATCCCGTGAAATGAAAAACCGAATTCAAGCAGTCTGTGATAGATTCAAAGGTGGAAATAGACGGTCATTTGTTTGTGATATTCAAATAGAAAATGATTTTGTTAATACTAAAAGTCACCCACCGGTCATAATTGATATCGAAAAGGAAGCTATTATGGAACTTCCGAAAGACTCGTTAGGTTCACAAATAGCATTACCTATAGGAATGATTGATCTGGATGCTAGTTTAGAAACTGTAGTTGCCCGCGCTCTTGCTGTAACCCCAGATTCTTTAAAAATTACTCTTCCAACTGCTATTGTACTGGAATTTGACCCTAGAGAGCAATCAAATTGTTCATTATGGAAAAGTGAAAGGTTCTATAGGGTTACTGCCTCTAAGTTTGGTCCTATATGTAAACGCCGCAAGGAGGTTAATGAAGCTTTCCTGAAAAGCATTTTTAAAGGGACCGATCTATCAAAAAATAGGTACGTCCAAGAAGGGTTACGAAACGAAAAATTGGCCACAGAAAAGTACAAAACAATTCATTCGGATACCGAAACTTTTTCAGTCGGGCTTTGAGTCAATCCTACCCTGCCTATGTTAGGAGCTTCCCCCGATCGTTTAGTTTACCAAAAGGGTATAGGTTATGGCTTTCTAGAAATTAAAACTTTAGCCAAGTGCCAAGAAAAGGGCCTTAGCATAATAGAAGCTATAGATTCTAAAGAGCTAACAAGCAAATATTTGATGAAAGATGAAAATGGAAAGATAGCTTTAGACCGTACCCATATTCACTATCACCATATTCAAGGTCAAATGGGAATAATGGGTCTTAAATGGTGCTATTTTATAGTAGATTGTGGAGATAATGCTCCATTTTGTGAACGCATAAAGTTTGATGCCCATTTATTTTTTAATTAAATAGTTCCTACAGTTTTAACATGTTAATCATGGAATAAAATACCTAGAAAATCTAAAAAAGGATATGTAAAAGCTAGTACCTGACTGAAGCTGCTGTGATTTTTAAAAATTATTATGACAAAGCAAATGTTTTTACCTTAAAAAATATTTCAAGATAAAAAAAATTTAATAAAACAAATTACAAGGTGTATTTTTAAAGTTCAATATTGTAATATTTTTTTTTCAAAAAAGAACTACCTCTGCGCTTGCATTCATTATGAGCATGTTTCATGTTTATCCGAGTTATGTGATTTTTTGCAAGCTCATAATAACGCAAGCGCAGAGGTAGTTATTTTTTTGCAATTTCAACTTTTATAATGAAATCTCAAATAAAATAAATACATTGCTTTTTGGGTTTAACTTGGTTTTCTATCTAGTAAGGGCTCATTACAAAAATTAACCAAATAAGCAAAAATCTTCCAAACTTTGTTTAGCTGATTATGCATGGAGTTTTGAAAAATGGTTCTTAAAATGTGATATTCCTTAACCGCTCTTAATTACACGCTCTACATGTATTCGTACACTTGCAATTTCTCTAGTGTAAATCTCTTCCTACTCACTTAGTTGGGCTTTACCATCCAAAAAAGGTGGAATATTTAGAGCAATACATTTTTGTTTTAGTGTGTCTTTAATCAAAAATCCTCTATCGGCCATTACAGAATCCCCAGCTTCTAAAAGGTCTATTATTCCACTGGCTCGGGTTAATTCGACATCAAACAAACGTCCAGGGGCAAGTTCTGATACGAAACATATAAATCCATTACCATTAGGAGTGACTCCAATAAAGGCTTTTGCTGTATAATTTGACTTATACGAAGACCACGTATCACTTTTGGATTTGTAATCACTTGGTTTCCGAATGAAAAATTCCGAAGCGTCGATCACAACGCGAGTTTTGGGAAATTGTTTTTTAAACTCTTCTGGCATGCTTTTATTTATTGTTGCTCTAGAAGGTCAAATGCTAAAACTGGTCAAACGCTTTTCTAACAAGTCAAACCAAGTCAAACAAATGTTTGAAACAGTTGAAATAGAAACCTGAAATCGGTAGGCTAGATCCTGTTCTAGTAGCCCGACTCTTAATCGACAAAGCACTAAGAACAACTGATCTTGAAATGATAAGGCCATAGGGCGTCCGTGAAGTTGATTGCTGTCCCTCTCATTTTTGCGTTTATGTCCAGTTGAACTGCCGTACAATGATAAGTTTTTCAAATCTAGTTCTATTGTGCTAAATATGTCTTGGAATGTCTCTATGTCACCACAACCAGTGTAAAATTTTAATACAGCTGGAGAATGTGAAACAGTCTTTAAGGAGAAACGCTTGGTTTCCTTTAGTTGTTTTCCCAAATTAGTTATTCTAATTTTATTTTCCGTATTTTCTTCAATGAAAGTTGAACTTTTTTGTTGCAACGAAAATAGTTCTTCTTTCAAAGTTGTACATTGCATTTTGTCTTTTTCTAGCTCAATTGTATTGTTCTTTAGCTCCATTACTTCTTCATTGAGCTTTGTATTTTCAATATTCAAAACTGCGAGTGAGTGTTTTAGTTCAGATACCTCTTGGGCCTGCTTGACTACTTGGCATTTAAGTGTGAAGTTTTGATCCTGAAGTAGTATGATTTTCATAGCTAGAGATGGTGGGTCATCAACGAGAGAGTAGTTGTGGTCTGTTAAAAAATATATATACATATTATATATGATTTAAAAAAGAAGTGGGTGAAATAAAAATACCATGTGCATTTTGTAGTGGAAGGGTAAAATCTATCAGTGGAACGAGACTAGTTTCAGTTTCTTCGGATATTTCAATCTCATGAGATGGGATTGGTATAACTCCGTCTTACAGCTTATTAAAATACTATGGTATCTTGTTATCGTAGCCTTTTCTACTAGATTTATTAAAATGATAGCCACATATAAGTTGATACTTCAGACCAAATGGTTTCCTAATAGGTGTACTCCATGATCTTTGCTCCGATAATTTTATATAATCTGATAGGTTACACACAATAGCCTGTATCCATTCGTTACATAGAGTGGGTTTTTTTAGAAAAGGACTAAATGTCACTTTAGGATTCTTGACGGCTGCAGTTTTACACCCTGGGATGCAACATCGTCGTTCACCCATGATTTTTCCCAAATCGTAACTTTAATCTGGCTTGAATATAGCCAAGGGTTAACTGAAATTGTATAAAAATTCTTAAAAAATTATAGTAAACCTAGCAAATGTATATAGATATAAAAATATAGCGTACCTGAAGTTAGTTTCTACACTTTTAGTATTACACTTTTAGTACAACAATAATAATAAGTACACTTTTAGGTTTAAATTTTATCCGTTTCGACACTAGAATTGAAAGCAAAAGGCCAAAAGCAGCAATTTCTTTGGGTCGATTGCGCAGGGAGAATCCATGATTTGGGATCCGAAGAGAGTAGAACTGAACTGATTTAGAATGAACTGAAAAGGGGACGTTTACCCAGAATCCCTTTCGAACTTTCTAGAATCACCTATTGCGAATTCATTAGACTGCAAAACAAATCGTCGAAGTTGGCCGTAAATTTCGACCAATCAGAGAAATCCTCTTTTTCGCAGGTTTACGCGTGGGAAGTACTGATGGGAAGTCTCCAAGTAGGATACTATTTTTATCGATGATAAAATACGCGAAAAAAGAGATTAGTCCATTATTAAAAGAGATAATATATCTAAATCCTAAACAAATTTGAAGAAATTAAAAAACTTACTAATAACTCGTACCGATAGGTCTTCGAGCGAATCTCGGATCAAATAGATCTTCGAGTAATAAACTACATAAAAACTAAATAAAATAGCCAGAAATTCCAACGGTAGACCGGTTTCGTTCTATTTGGAACTCATCAGTACCGTGCGGGAAATCTGGCTGGCGACTGTTATATTTTTGACCACTTAAAACGAAAATAAGATTTTTTCCTTATTTTACCAAAAAAGTGTTACAATTTTACCCAAAAAATGTTCCAATTTGCCCAAAATTTATGAAATTTACCTATATGTGGTCCACATTAACCATTTTGTGATTTTCAAATTTAGAAAAAAAATTCCAAGCTTTTTTAAATGGAGATTTTTGTTTTAAGTTGTCAAAAATATTTTCGGTTGCCATGGTAAATTGATTAGGTAGTGCAACGTCTCCTTTTGGGAAATTTCATATCTCATATAGGTCTACATTACGCCCGACTTTGAACCGAATTGGCAATAAACACCTCGGGTACTTTCCTTGTAAGTTACAGATTTTCTGTACATCGCACAATGCACTAGCGAAAAAATATTTTTGAACTCAAATGCCAAGTTTTATAAACCCACAGAAAAATATTTTTAACAACATAGTGTTTTCAAGCTCTGATTTCCTTAGAATATTTTCTTGATCACGAAATTCAGCGATACTAATTCAACAAAATTTAAAGGAGTATGAACTAAATAAAACAAATCTGGTAACACGCGCTGCGACTTGCTATTATCGTAACAATTAAGCGTAAATTATCCCAAGCTTCTGTTAAAACTGGTGGCGGAAATGTGAAATTCAAACTCCCTTTAATAAAATTGTTGTAATAAACTTATTGATATTCATTATAGGAAACAATGATTACATACACAAATATACGCTTCACTTTAGCGAATATTTAAAATAAAACAGAAGAAATAATAATCATATAATAATGAATTAAACTAAATGAAATGGCATGTTTAATGGTGGGGTGGCAGAGTGGTTAGCTTTTTTGCCTTGCAGCAAGAGGACCTTCTGCGTTGAGTTTGCAATATCTCTCTCCACTGGTTTAAGGGGTTTTCCCTTGAGCTCTTGGGTTTCCTCTTCCTTAAAAATTGTTGAGGTTAACGGTCAGAGTTAGTGTATGGAGCTGTTGGCTCGCGTGGCATGCAGGGCTTGCCACCACCCTCTTACGCATTGTAACCCGGCCACCTGAATAAATGGCTTTAAAAAGGTGGTGATTATTGATATTATTAATAAAAAAACATATACCTTCAATGATATACACAACAAATTGTACAATATTTAAAAATTCCTAAACGATACAATATCACAACATACAAAAATAACAATAGGCTTTAAAAATCTTGGTATATGCAAGATAAAATATCAATTTGGTTAATGAAATCATTGCAAGTCATGGGAATCTCGTTAAAGGAGACGAAATTTTATTTTTATAGAAGGTACATGAAATTTTAGAGATTGTGTTAGATCGGAATTTTTTTTTTTCAAAATAGTTTTCTTCAGTGCTCGAAATGGACGTATTCACGAACCGGATCGTGTTTTCTTTCAAAGCTCCCGATTATTCTGAAAAACGGGAGCTGTGCAATAAAAAGTAATCTTTACGAACCAGAACGATATGAGGAGAAACGTTTACGAAACGGAACGGCGTTCCGGTGCGTTCTGGACCATTTCGAGCGCTGGTTTTCTTCCGAAATATTACTTTTCGTTTTTAAGCGAAATGTTCTGTCGATTCCAAGAGTAGGTTGTGGTCATAAGACAGGTTTTAAAGGAAATGAGTGCGCGAGTTCCAGGAATTTATTTTGAACATTTTCAATTTTAAAAAGTAAATATTCAACGCAGCTTTCCCAGGAAAGCACGTCGCATGAGAGCCTAGATCGTACTAAGCCGATGGAGAGCGTTCTGAAGCTGTGTACTGACAAGGAGACTACCCGAGGTGGTTATCACCGATTTTGTTGAAACTCGGGGTTAGGTAGACCTTATGGTAGTATGAAAATTGCAAAAGGGAAAAGTTCCAATATGCTTTAGTTTTCCCATGGTAACCGAAAATGTTTTTGATCTGTCAAAACAAATCTCCATTAAAAAAGCATGGGATTTTTACTTACTTAAAAAAATTAAAAAAAAAATAATTTTTTCAAAACTTACCGAAAAAGATAAATTTTACTTATTTTGGGTAAAAGTGATCAAGGATTTTGGGTAAAATTGATCAATTTTGATTAAATTTTAACAAAATTTGGGTAACCGAGAAAATCCCATGCTTTTGTAAATGGAGAGGTTAAAACATTTTAGGTTGCCATATGGAAAGAAAAGCCCATTGCAACTTTTCCCTTTGGTAATTTTCATACTACCATAAGGTCTACTTAACCCCCGAGTTTCAACAAAATCGGAGATAAACACCGCGGGTAGTTTCCTTGTGAGTGGAGTTCCTCGGAGGATCCCGAATATCGTTCTTCTACATCGACCAACCACCTTTGGCACTTGCTCTCGAAAATGATGGACGGCATGCATTTAAATTCCTAAGTATTTCAAGGTGTCACTGTGGTTCACCGTTTTTCCATAAATTTCATATGACTGTATTATACAGATGGATTTTCGTGTAAAAATGGTGATTTGACCAAACTGAAACGAGATCGATATCGCTTTGTTATTCTTCGCAATCGGTGAAGTTAGTGATGTTGCGGTTTATTTTATTGTCGTTGGCCAATTGTTTATTTGCGCGAGTTTTTTAGTAAGGAAGTCATTTGCGTAGATATTGTATAAAAGTGGACCTAAAGAACTGCCTTGGGGAACGCTGCATGTGGCCGGGAACGAATCATTGGTAAGGTAATAATAATAATGGCAAATGTTACTAATTTTACACACTATCAGAAATAGATGAACCAAAATTGCTTTGGTCCCATTCGACCGAAATCCCATTCATTCGAAAACGATTTAACATTGAGTCCCAATCGATCGAAAATACCCCAATTGTGCGGTTTACAGCCCAATTTTGCACGTTTATATTATTTTTTATAGTACATCAAATTTCGTTTTTATGAGACGTTTTTTAAATAGGTTTACTTCTTATATAAATAAGTGTTGATAGTCTTATTGGAGCCAGTTAGCTAAAATGGAGAAAATAGCTCACAAAGGAGGGTTTTTGTACATTAAGAATGATTATTTGTTTCGCTTAAACAAAACGGTAAATAAATCTAGTTATTATTGTATTCTTGATATAAATAAAAAGTTCAAAGCATAAATATATTTATAAAAGCGCGCCACCCTAGGGAAGTGAGAGACTAACCTAACCTAACCTAACCTAACCTAACATAACCTAACCTAATCTAACCTTACCGTTAGTACACCTGTAGCAATTTTGTTTAGGAATAACGTTTTTTGCGTACCCTGGTATATCTCGGGGCAGAAGTAAAAAACAAAACAAAAGGTCCCAATGAACCGAATCCGCCTTTTGGGCTATATTTCGGAAACATATTGAATACTCCTTTTTGGCCAGATAATGGGGCGGAAAAGGGGAAGGGACGTGAGCATGCGCCAAACACATTCTTGTTTCTTTTAGACGCCATATTTGAAATCGCGCCAGCTATTTTGTATGGGAAAAATTCAGGGGTAACTTCGAAACACAAATTATTAAATGAAATATGGTTTGGTGCAGCATCTTTGGTTGTAAAAGTATTTATGGAGCTCAAGGAATTATATTTAATCGCTTTCCAAAGAAGAGAACTCGCCTTTGGGCAAGAATAAAACACAGAAAAAATTGGAGCCCAACGCCGAGTTTGCGGGTTTGTAGCAGACATTTTCGGAGCTTAGGATACTGACTGGATTCCAACGCTAAATTTACCATCTAGTATAAAATAATAATAAAAATAAAAGGCAGCTAGATAAGAATAAATATGAAATTGGTTAGTTACAATATATTAAATGAAATTGGTTCCTAAACTTAAGCCTTTTTAGTAACTTAAATTTCTAGAGATTATTCGATTATGCCTTCTTTCTAGGAAGAGTATAAAGTTTTTATGAATGAATTGGTTCACCAGCAAAGACTTTCACTACATTTTCATAATAATTACATGTCACTTGTAGAGATATAACCATAGAAGATAATGTGGAAATATATTCTAAAGAAGTTGAAAACTCGTTCCACCGTTCACAACCACAAGATAGTATTAAAAAGACAACCATATCACCAATAGAGAATTTGCATGAAAATTTTATCCAGAAATGAATGGAAATGTGCCTACGGAAGTTAACCTACTTCCCGAGGCTTTTCGATTAAAGTTTTGTTCTAAAGGAACCCAGACAGACTACATGAACCTGAATTTGAGAACCGAACTTTACGGAAGATATTAGAGTACTGAGAGAGAGGAAACAAGGAAGATTTGGGGAGTAGAAAAAATAAGAGGCAACGATGAAATGACAAAGTTTTATTATTATTTTAAAAAAGGAAGCTTTTTATTGTGGATTAATTTATCGCTGTCATGATGAGACTGAAAGTCCAATTCGAGTCTTAAATTTATTCCAGAGTCTACAATTGCAGTTGAGCCCAAGCTGAGCCTTATATTAGACAGAATCATTCCAAAAATTAAATCATGTTTAAAATTTGTACCGATGTAATTAAACATTTTTAAATATTACGAAGTAATTAACTAATTTTCTTCAAAAATGTTTTTTAAATTTCTAGATTTGCTGGTTTCTAACTTAAAACAGGAGCTGTTTAATATTCACCAACAATATACCATAGAAAAATAGAATATATTTTACATTTCCATTTCACAAAATCAATTTTAGAAATCTCACAATTCTAATCTGAGTCAAATATTAATGTATAAAAAAACTAAAAGAGCTAAGAAAGGAACTTTGTTTTAGCTGTATAATTTAATATCAAATTGAAATTATTTTTAAATTTCCTATAAAACTGAAATACAGGAGTTTAGAATTTTCAATCTCTTAAAACTTAAATCCTTAGTAATCCTAATGAAGTGGTTTGAGTAAACCATATCAGTTAATTTTCCACTCTGGTGTACCTTTCCATGTAAAAGAGTAGCGCACCTACATGACTCTGATGTTATATTATACAAAAATATATAAACCATTAGAAAAATTTTAGAACTTGCTAATAAGTTACAGAAAATATAAGAACACAATTATACCCAATAAGCAATAACCAAATCGCAAGCCCCACCACAAATAGTTCTATAAAAATTGTCAAGTCCGAGGCGTACCAGCCCGGGTTCAGCGGTACATTTTGAACCGTGTGCCAAAAACACTCCTATCTTTAAAATATCAAGTACCATAACCACAAGGTAACTGACGAATCTCATAGACGGGTAATATCTTGATTTGATGTAAAGAAACTGCCCATAAATTTATTTATTTAGAATGAAAAATTAGTCACGAATTAAAGCAGGAATAAATTAATCGATATCACTATCAACTCACCACACTCGATTCTAACCCACCGATAATATCGTTCGCATCAAGATGGGCCACTGCTTTTTCAAAACCTTTGAAATGTTCATTGCTGTTGTTGTCAATGATCAATTTTTCATATAATTGTAAATTTCAACAGATGTAATTTGTAGTAGAGTTGAGGGAAGGGTACGGGTTTTCCAGTAGAATATTTTATCTGGTTGTGGAGCATCTATCCCGCATAAATCTATTCATTAAAGATATAAAATGTTTAATGACTTAAGTTATTAAAACCTAGCAGTATTTTTTTAATCAACTTACCTTGGAAAAACTTATGAACACCACTACCTAGCAAAATTTCAGGCTTGTTCTTTTTGGATTCCTTTGATATTGTAGTTGGAGCTTTTCTTTTACAAGAGCATTCCTCCAATAACCATTGCACATATCAAATTCTTAAAAAAATTGTAGAGCTTCCTCAAATTTTAACAAAATAGTTTTATGTGCTTTCCAACGTCTGTAAGGCCAACAACAAGTCAACAACACGTTTTCGTCAAGGCCTAGATTTTCATCATGATCTAAGTCCGGCAAACCGTATCTGTTACCACTTGCATGTAATATTGTCTCGTTTTCGATCTTTTTTCTTTAATTCAGTAATATAATCACTTTTTTTCATTTAAATTTAATTCCTAAACTTGTGTATAACACTTTCAACGTTTTATTATAAGTTTCACTAAACATTCGTTATCCATAGTTAACATACGGAGAGAGATGGCGTCGTCTGCTTCTAAGAAACATTGGACCGTAAGCGCATGCGTGAAATAAAAAGCAAAAAGGTGTATTCGGTCGAATGGGATTTCGATCAAATGGGAATATACCCCAAAATTATCAGCAAGTGCTTTTTTTTTCGGGGGATACGTTTTCTTTGTACGCCAGGGGGAGGGTGTAAAATTGATATTCCTTTATTTCGTTCCCCCGACCACAGGGAAAATATCCAAGTGCACCACGGGTAACTAGTTCATCTTCTAGTGAGTTAAATTGTATGTTTTTCTTAGAAAAAACTACGTGAAAAGCCGTCTGCCAACTGAGGCTTAATAGAAGTCAGCTAAACGTTTGTTAGTTGGTAATTATGGAAAACGTACCGAAATTAATTAGTTATTTCGAAAACCTTACAGTTCCATTTATTTTGGAAAGAAAAGAATTATTTTTAGAATTGCTGGAGCCAGAAAATGTATGTATAAATTTAAACCATCTATGCCTAAAATACGTGAGAGGCTGAAGAAAAAGATGCCAATAGATACTGAAGAAGGGAAAGAAAGTGAAATTATAAATCAGACCGAAATTACGACCAACAAAGCAATGGCAAAATAAACCGGTAATTAAGAGAACCTAATCTTAATACTTCTGGTCACGATTAAGCAATGTTGGTCAATATTGTTACATCAGAAACGTTAACTAATTGTAAAGTCTTGAAGAAGTACCCAGAAAAGTTACAACCTGCCAAAATTAACGTCAATGTTGAATAAGATGAACTAATAAATAACTTTCCAGTAAATCTTGTGGAAGAAATAGACTAAATAAAAAATGCTTTTATTAAAGCAGTTGAAAGGTTTGTTTAAGGGGAAGTAGTTGAGATCTATGGAGGCGCAGATATTGAAAATGTCTTAGGTTTAAAGAGTTTTCTTTTGGGAATTTTCAAAAGCGAAATATATTTTAAAATAATTTCCATCGATTTTCCTCACCTTTTATATATTTTAAACCCCTTCCCTTAAATTTGGACCTTGAAACTGTAACAGTAGACTGAGAAAATTTTAAATTGTAAAAGAGTACGCGTGTTTAGTTCTGATTATTTTCTATTCTAATCGAAATATTTAAACCAATTTTTAAAATCACGCGCATTTAGGCAAGGATAAATTAATAGGGCGCTATGATCAAAATCTAGAAAGAAAAAGACAAAAATACGAGGTAGGCTACATAGCCTGATACGGCACCATATTTTTCAAATGAAAAGCTTATTTCTGAGCTTCTGGCGTTGCTTTTCAATCCGATAGACGTCTGCTACGTTGTTGTAACTAGATCATGCAGATTTATTTTGCAAATTAGTACTCGTAATGAATTATAACCTAATTAATTTGCTTTTTTATAAGATAAATTAAAAATGTTGTATAAATATAAAATAAATGAAACGGTTAAAGGAGTTGGTAACGTTCTATGTAAGCTAATTATCTTGTTGAATTTAATTGATGTTATATAAGTCATATACTAAATTCTATCTATCATAGCCTGCATTTTTTCAACTTTTCGTTTAAAATTAACCTCATTAATCCATGGTAGAATTACACATAACAACACGGAGCTTTATACAGTTTTGGCATGCCTAATGAAAACCTGAAGCTCCACACAAGTCGAGTAAGCGCTGGTAGTAAAAAAGAGACTTAAGAGTTGCATTAAAACAGCCATGTTTCTTTCTAGAAAGGCCTATTAGAATTTATTGTTATTGGAAGAAAAACCATGACTTGTCTTTTCTAAGCCAAAGGGCAAGACACAAGGCTCTCTTTGCACTTGCAGGCTCTCTCTATAGGAAGAGAATGTCATCTGTTGATCGTGAAAATAGAAGCTATAGTTACATCCAAATTTTCTCTGTTAACTTGAACACAGTCTTGATTAAATTTATTGAAAATCTCTTTTATTTATGACATTTTCCTAGTTTACTTTCTGCTATATATATATATACAGTGATTTCAGAGTCACGTGATAAACGTCACCCAACCTTCGAAATCTACAGCGTTTCGTGGCGCTATAAAATGCTACTTTTTCGTAATCATTAGCAATATAGTGTATCGAGGAACATGTCATAGTTCTTCCAATTTCAAACTTAAGCAACTGAGAATATAAAAACTTCTAGGTAAACCGCGTTTATTTATATATTTTCTTTTCTTTTGAAACCGTGATACATCTAGATATGACGTCCAAGTAATGATACGGACTATCAGACTGTTTAAAAGAGAGATGATAAAATGTATTCCATCTAACGATTACACTTTTATATCCTTTTCACACGAAGGATTGCGTTTCATGGATAGCGTGCGTTTTTTACCATCATCTTTGGAAACTCTCGCGCCTAATCTAGCGAAAAGAGGACCTCAGTTTTTCCCGTTTACAAACTGAATGAAGTAGAAGTTTAACTCCGCAACGAGGTTCACTGTTATGATTACATCGACAGTGAGACTAGGTTAACGGAGACTGAACTGCCGCCTAAGGCCGCTTTCTTAAACGTTTTAACGACAGAGCTATTTCAGACGGGGATAACGAACACGCTCGAAACGTTCGACGTATTTTCGTTCCGCAAAATTCTAAAACTGATTCGTTGTGTTAAATAACAAGTTAGCAAGCCAAAAAATACCTCATCTCGTTAGAGTTCTCCTGTGATATTTTTATTTCTAATTTATTTTAAACAACGCGCCTGCTAAAAATGCAACCCGGGTTCGATTGCTGGCTACGACCGTATTTTATATTAAATTAATTTACAAATTTTTATTTTTATTTAATTTATAAATATGAAAAATATTATAGAATACATTGACGTTAATACGTTTATAAAAGAGTAAAGGAAAACGGATTTTCGCAAAAGCTGTTTTTCTAAATATCGTTCTAGCGCAATCGGTGTCGGTGGTTCTGTGGTAGATCCCTCGCCTGCCAAGCGGAAAGTTCCGGGTTCAAATCCCAATCGTTGGATTTGTTTTTATTCAATAGACAAGCCGCAACATTTGAATTTCTTCTACGCAATAATTAAAATCGATCTCGTTATATTTAAATAAGAACCAAAATGGAAAACTCTATATATTAATATACGCTTCCGCTTAAGCCGAATTTTTAATTTTCAGTCGGTGGTTCTATGGTAGAACACTTGACTAAAATTTTAAGTATAGTGTTTTGGACATGCCTGGTTTAACACATTTTTGGTTTGAAGTCCAGTCAAGGTAGTACAAACGCTATATTTGAATTTGATGGGGATTTTAGGAAAACATCCATTTGTATATAATTTCTAAAGACATTTGGGCCATTTAATATTAATGGCTTCTTTATAGAAATATTTATAAAGCACGCTTTAGGGTAGAAATAAAACCTTAGATACTCTTTAGACTTCCCTGAAAATGTTTATAAAGCTCCTATAAATGGTTTTATGAAATAATTTCACCTTGGACGAATAATTACTGGACCCGAAACCGAATGGTGCGCTTGTTGCTTTTACGGCAGCGCCGCTTGTAGCGCCGTTGTGTCAAGTATTGGAATTTTTTTATCCAAATACTAAAAACGTGCCCAATATTATAATTAGCGGAAGAGTGAAGACGTTAGGCCTAGCGTTCCTCGTCACTGTCGTCAAAGCTTACACCGTTATTACCATTTTAACTAGGTATTTTTAAGTTTATAATCTATTTAAACCTTCACACAAACTATATATGCAAAAACATTAAATTAATTAAATCATTACCATTATTACTGAATAATCTAAAGTTTTTTAAAAATCGAAAAGATTCACTTCTATTTTTTTTATATTTACAAAGTGGTGTCGGCCCGAGACCTTAGACACCAAACACTAGCATAATAAGTTACCGGCACACACACTAGAACACAGAGACTCTCTGAGAAACAGCTGACACAGACCAGATTCACTTCTATTAAAAACAGCAGAGCCGACGACGAAATGCAGGTCATCTGACATTTTTACGCGCGTGTTTAGTATTTGGATATATAGAAATATTTCGCGATTCTCTCGGTAGGAGTGCTGACGGGCGTTGCAAATTGTGGAACCAGGGATTTTGCTTAGGTTTCGAGTCCAGTAATGTTTCGTCCAAGATTCCACAAAGCGATTAACTGATACCCATACCTAAAAATTCATAAATCATGGCAAATATGGCGTATAATAAATTCATCATTTATCAATCCCATTTTATTCAAAAAAATTGTGATCGGCCAAAATCACATAACTCAAGTGATAATAAATTCCTATTTTAATTCTGACGGGTAAAGCAAAAATTTGGCTGTCCTTATGGTTTTTATACCCCCATGTTTACCCCCACTAGTCAGGCTGACTACTAAAAAAAAATATTCTTATGTCTAACCCTGGTATACACCACTCAGTATAGTACCGTCGTTTCCGAAACGATGGCGCTAAGGATCCCGTATTTGGGAATTTTAACTCTCCTCTCCTACTACGATACTTACTGCAGAATTTTCGACTGTATCAGACCAAAATCCAGCCGTTTGTGAACTTCTGGCGTTGGCCGCTACGAGGCTCTTTGTAAACCAAAAAAGGCTAATTCCTTATAAATTTTATTAAAAACGTCCCTCTTACCATGGCGCACTCTATCGTGTAAAGGAACAACTAAACGGGCGCAGTGAAATGTAAATTAGGATGAACATTAAAATTAAAGCAAATGAGCTATTACCCACTATAGATTTAATTAGTGACCTTTAAACTATGCCCATCAAACCAACAGGTCAGAATCGAAGAAAATAGCTGGCAACCATAACTCCCCTTCATATCCCTATTTTTAACTCTTAACGATGAGATCGATAATAATTTGAGTTATCTTTTCCATTGACCATGTTCAGCGGAGGGCAGCAGAGACGAGTGTCCTTGGCGTCCGCTCTGATTCACAGTCCTCCGCTGTTGATCCTGGATGAACCGACGGTGGGCGTTGATCCGCTTCTAAGGATGGACATGTTGTCAGAATTTATAGCCCGGTGTACCGGTAAGAAAAGAACCACACCACCGGAGGCCTATCATCAGAATGCCCTACGCCAGCGTCCACAAGCCCGGACAGGTGACAAAACCAGCATGGGTAGCAGAACCCCACTACTGATGGTCGCACCCTCGACGCAAGCCGCTCAACCCAGCAGAAGGTGCAACAATGGGACGACCAGCCCGCCACTACGCACACAGCAGTGGGATAGAGAACGGATGCTCTAGCAACCCCGGCCGACACCCCACCTACAAAGGCAGGGAGCCAAGCCCTTTGGAGAGAGCTCCTAAAGGGGAACGGCGGGCACACAGCAGCCCGCATAACCCGGCACAGCTGGCACCGGAGATCCCGGTGGGAGCCCAAAAGGCCGGGAGATGGGTCCGCCGTGCCCTCATACGGAGGCCCGCAGCCCCACAGCAGGCTACTCAATCCGCCGAGGCGGCCAGTTTGCCCGGCCCCTCTCCATTAGCCTGGGCCGAAGCCCAGTATCCAGCCCACACCTGACCGAAGTCGGAGGTCGGAGATAGGACCCTTTGGACGGAGCTAACATCTCCCAGTGCGCCACCGCCCTTACGGGTTACAAGAGCCGGACCCCGACTCCCCGGTAAAGCCACCAGTTATTGCACACTTCGACCCCTTGAGGGCCTCTAAGGATGGACATCTGGAAGTACTTGAACGAGCTGTCGGTCACGCGAAGAACCAAAACCATAATTACCACTCACTACACGGAGGACGCTAGAGTCGCCAATAAGGCAAGACATCTTTTAAGGGCTATGTGCAAATATTATTCGACCTAAAACCTGGAAGAAATCTTAAGCGAAAATCTCATTCTTCAAATGGAATCGCCCGCCAGCGCTCCTACTGTGAGAATCCCGAAACATTTCCATCCAAATATATAGGAGCAACAAACACAAGGAGAAAGCAGCTAGCCTTTAAACAAGCTAACGCAGTGTTTTGTACAAATTTCGTTGGACGAGCCTTTACTCTGAACGTTTTACTGGCAGGGGGAAGAAAATTTCCGAATTTTTCCCTTCCGACGGAAGCCGGCGCTAAAGCGTCTAACAAATGGGAATTTTAATCCCTTAAGTGGATGGCCGTGTTACAATGCTTTCTTTATAATTTTGATTATCAGCGTTGAGTTAAGTGGGTGCTATGTGAAAAATTGGTTTGGGTCTATTGACAGCTAGAACACCTTTTAATACCTTGTTTTCAAGATTTTTTCCTTCGTGTGCTTATCTACTTGTGAGAATGATGATATTATGATATTAATGGAGGTTATATTTGAGTGCCTACTTATTATCTCTAGTTTGAATATTGCACAGCTCTAGGTGGTTAAATCCCATGCAACCGAATTCCCATTCTACCGAATCAATGTATAGCCAATATATTTATAAAAATAGCACCAGGTTGGCGGGGTCCCATTCAACCGAATTAAGTAATATCTGATTTGGTAGGTTGGGTTAGGTTAGGTTGGATTAATATCGGCTAGGTACTGTCCTCTAGGTTGCGTTATAGACGGCCCATCGTGATAGCAAGAATGGGGTTGGGTTGGCGCCGCGCGCCCCCAGCGCCTGAGCGAAGGGCCAATACTTAGAATACATTGCACGTTCTATAAGTCAAACCGACACTAAAGACATAGTAAAGCGTATAGTATAGGCTATAAGATAAGGTTAGGGAATTCCCATTTGACCGAATGTATAGTAATTGTATGTATTGTATCTTTTATATATGTATATAAAAATGTATCCCTAACATTATATTCAATGAAATCCGCGCAAATCGTGGTTTTTGGTCGATTCGAATTCGGTTCAATGGTACATTCGGACGAATGGAATTAGTCCAATGGTATACAATCCTCTAGGTTACAACTTAAAGTGCATCTTTTCTTATAAATCACCATTTGACCGTAAATAAAATTCCGTTTAATACTAATTAAATAGTAGGAGAAATCGTAAAACAATTAACAAGGTAAAAACGTTCAATAGCCCTTTCAATCAAATAAGCTACGCTTGCTGAACTTGTTCATTCTTTACGAAATACATAGAAGGTAAGTTCAATTTATATTTAATAGCAGGAAATCTCGTCGAATTTACTCTTTTGTCGAGGGCTTTTCGTAGTAAAGTGTCATCGATACATAATCCCGACGGCCATTATGGATCGGCTAAGACAAACGTCACTGGAATCCTGCTTCCAGATCATTTGCTATCAAAAAGAGAAAACGCGTTGTATCACGGATAATATCCATACTCAGATCACATCTGAAATAAATCATCAGGAAAATAAAGAAGACGAAAGTCCTTTACAAGACTCAGATCAAAAGGTAAATGTTGTTTACTAGTTTTGCAGATATTGTAACTTTCGATGCGATCGTCATTTTCTAAGATGGTGGCCCATGACGGCATTTTATGGTTGGGTTTTTTAAAAGGTCATATAGGATCAGAAATATTTAAATAAAAAAAAATGCGCAAAAAACGAGGGTACTGGAAATAGATTTGAAAGTGATTAAAAACACAATTAATTTGCGATGCTTAAATTTTAAAAAGTGGGTTTCTTTTGGAAGATTGCAATCAATGGTAAGAAGAATATAAAATAGTTTATCAACATAAGTTAACTAAAATTTCTAATCTTTAAGAAATACCTTCCACGACGTCTTTTAAATTAAATTAAAGCGAACATTGTTAATAACAACACGTTAAGAAAATGTGTACCCAAATTAGATAGACACCGGAAGCGTGTTCTTATAATTAAATGCTTAGTTATAACCCTCCTCTAGTTTTTCAGGTACCTCTCTAATAATGCTTTGTAGTTTTTATATAAACGTTCCTTTGTATTTGTCTCGACTTTCTGAGCTTAATTTAGAATTTATTTTCTAATAAAACTAGCTGTTCCAAAATGAAAATCATAGTGACGCCATTGCAGAAGCAGGTCAACTAACAATGTAAGAGGGCCTTCACACTGACAACTTTTGTTGATTAACTACAAGCTTTTCATTGTCCTTACAACGAATATTTTTGTCGCAAGGAACGAAAATGGGCTATCCTTCCATTTTCTTATTGCGCATTTAGTTGCTCGAATAAAAATTGTAAAACAAATTGCCTAAAAAAGAAGCCCCTCGTAAACAAAGATTGAACCTTGCCCCTAACCTTCTTAACTTAATTTTTTGAAAACACTAATCGTTTATATTTTACAGGTTCCTTTCGAAAACGGTAAATGTAAGAAATCGGTTTCCATCGTTGGACGCATAAGAGTAGCTGACCAAAGTGACGTCCCACAGAAGTTGTTCTCCTGGTCGGACACACTTCAAGTTCTTTTGTGGCGGAATCTCTTGTTTTGGAAAAAGAATATCCCTCTCCTCTTGTTTCAATTATTAATCCCACTGGTCAACGTCAACTTGATATCGGTGGCTGTGGGGATCAACGTCTACGACGTACCTGTCGGTGTTGTCAACGACGAGGATCCAGCCAATCTCAGCGGAACGTTCGTCAATTCCATAGACAATGGGGCTTTATTCACTGTTAGTACATTTTAAAATATTAGGCATTAAAGAAAATTATGTTTTCCAATCGCGTCACAAAACGTCAGGTTTTGAAAACTAATGAGATTCTGGGATGATTTGATCTGAATGAAAGGAGATGAGCATACTTTCCATACGGAAATTTTATGAGCATACTGTCAATCCGTAAATGGGATGAGCAAACGGTCAATCCGGAAATGGGTTAAGCATGCTGTCAATCCGGAAATGGGATGAGCATACTATCAATACGGAAATGGGATGAGCGTACTGTCAAACCAGAAATGGGATGAGCATACTATAAATACAGAAATGGGATGAGCATACGGTCAATCCGGAAATAGGATATGCGTTCTGTCAAACTGGAAATGGGATGAGCATTCTTTTTAAGCATGAGGTGGAATGGTAGAAAAGCTAAACACAGTCTCAGCAGAGTTATTCTCCCAAAGTATAGATCAATTCTTGGTACACTGTGTTACTTGGACCTTGGGAATTTTTGCACAAAATTTCACGGTAAAACTGTGTCATGTGAGTGTAAGGAGCTTTTGACTCGCGTGGCATAAGGGGATTTTGCCACTTCCCTCCTACGTATTTTAACTTGGTCACATTAAAGACATTAAATATAGCCAATTATATTGACCTAGCTCTCTAGCTGATTATTGGTTATTAGGGTTATATATGCGAAAGTTTTTGTTCGAGAAACGGAGCAGTCTTCGCCTGAACACAATAGTTTGTAAAATGGTTAAATATTGGTTTTAGTGTTTCGCAAATTTGACGTGGGAATCAACATATGTCTATAACCATTGGACGCTAGTAGAGTGACAAAAATACACTTGTTAATATCAATTTACCACGCTGAATCATTCAATATTTAAAAACTTGAGAATATTTCACTTTCTTTGTGCAAAAATCACAATGGTCCGTGGCAAAACGGTAAATACCAATTGGACCTCTATATTAAAATCGATATTTTTATATTTTTAAAGTTTAGGTTTTGTAGTTAAAGGGGCTCCAAAGTTCGGTGGCAAAATGTGTGTAAAGTCAGTAAAGTGCGAAATTTACGGTTGACTCTGCCCGCCTCTGCCAAGCGAGTGAGGGGTGGGGGGGGGGGGGGGAGAGAAGCATGCTCAATTTTCTTTTTTTTGCCACCGAACTTTGGAATGAAATTAAAAACTTTATATTTTATTAGCATAAATACATGAATATCCAAAATCTTTCGTGTAATGGGCCACCACCATTGACATATCTTGCAGCTTAACTCATTTGTGCGGTTTGCGCTATGTCCGTAGTCTCATTGAAGATGATGCTGTAATAACGAGATTCTTTAATTTCCTCCAGTATTCTTCACAGCATGTAATAAGTTCGTTACACGTGGTTTTACTTATATAAGTGGCGTTGGCTATAGTGGTATCGAGGTGCTGTTTTAGTTGCAAGTCTCCAGCGTCGATTATAAATCTTAGAAGAGCTCTTAAGTTTCCCTCGTTACTCACTATATTTTCACGATCATTTGCTTCATTTTCTAAAAGTATCCCATCATCTCTATGCAACGCCGATGAATATTTTGCCTTCCATGAAATATGATTGTTTTTATTATAGTTACAAGACGGGCTCTGTTTTCTTTAATACTTTCCATGCTCTGTGTTGACAATTGGTTTATTAATTAAATTAAAATAATTTTGCATCTGTTGACGCTTCAACGTGAGATGAGAATGGGTCTCAAGGTCACCATCTTTTCCAGTAAGTTTGGCAAACTTTGTTAGTGTTTCAGTCACAAGTTTCTTGGCGATATTGGACTTCTTTCCTCCAACCATTTTATTATTCACAAAAATTGAACAGTTAATACAAAAAAGTCCCGTTTTATCTTGTGAGAAAACCAGCCAAGGATACTGTTCCGAGTGATTATTGTGCACCTGTCTGCGTTCAACCCGTCCTCTCTTGTGTTGCTCGGAAGTAGGTAATATATAAAACCTTTTTCGGGTTTCCTTGGAGCTGGGAGAATCTTGTATATTATATCCTAGGGGTAGGTCACTCCGTGAACTCGGTGTACACTGCTAATAAGAGTTCGTGAACTCTTAAAAATTCGTACCTTTAACAGTACTAAGTACTCGAACTCGGTGTACAAAACATACGAGAGTGTCTTACCCCTCGATTATATCATCACTAAGTTTACCCGACAATAATATATCTATATAATTTCCAATATCCGTGGGATTACAGGAATCAGTACAAATAATCGATGAACTCTGTTGCAGAAGTGTTTACATATGCCTGTACATCTGGGTCATCTGGTGGTGTTTTTGGGGCTTAAACGTGACCGGGATCATCAGATATTTCCACTTTTAATTTCCTTATTTTAAAACGGCCCATTTCAAATTCTCTCTAAAACTATACTTTCATTATGTGTAGGCGGTGGACTGTGTGATAGTTATTTAAACTAAATTCTGAATAAAACGCTGTCAGAGTTTGGTTGTGGATTGTGGAACCATGGACTTTATTACCTGGCGCCATGGAGGAAGAAGGTGAGGAGGGGAAATGGTTTTCGAAACTCGAACTGGCTTTTGATGCCATACTCCCACAACTGGGTGGATTGGGGGATGAAAAGAATAGGGGACGCATCCTGGTAAAAAGTTGTGGCGTAAAGAAAATAGCTACCTCAGCTCGAATTTGCCACGTGATAATTTTTTCCCAGGATTCCCCCTTTTGACTCCCCTACCTCCTCCTACCTATGGGAGGTGACTTCACGGATAGGGAGTTAAGTGGGAGCCGTAATTTCCCCTCCTCACCTTCTTCCTCCATGCTGGCGCTATTATATTATTACTGATGAATAAGTAGGGATTAATTAACACTTTTGTACTGAATCACTACTTGAAATACTTGACACTGACCACTCTTGACTAATCTTCACACTTGATACCACTAGGACTTTTCACTCTTCTGTTTTTAAATTAATTCCTATTCGGCGAACGGCCCGTATTTATACCGCTACGTAAAGAATGTTCTCGGTACAAGAAATCAGTAGGACCATCCTTATAGAGTGCAGAAAATAAATGATTTTTAAATTTGGAACGGAATTTCCAACTGGACTAAAAGTTAGGCTTTCGTTTCGTTAGGGGTTTTTTGTATCTATTTTTATAGTGTAATGTTTTCCCCATTTAAGCTTTTCTGTTTTATTTCTAGCTCTCTTTTTTGGCTCGCGTTCAATACGCCGTCCGCCGCGCGCACTTTGAAATTTAAAATCTTAGTCTTAATTCAAATCTTGTACCGCCTTGAAGGTATATCTTGCCGAAGTACTGCAATTTCAGTTTAATTAAATTTACGGTCTTTTCTACCCATTTGTATTTAAAAAAAGCGCTACTCGAGGCAACCAACAAATAAATTCGCCAAAATAGGACCATCTTAGTCCCCATAGCAACACCGCTAACCTGTGTCGTGCCATCAAAAGATCAAGTGTTCAGCGTCAAAACTAATTCCACGAGACGGACGAAGGTTTCGGGGGGGAGGTATTTGCCCATCTGGTCAAACAAATACTGAAGGGCTCGAAGGCCATAGGCGTGGGGAATCACCGTGTATAAAATTCGATATCCATTGATATAAGCCACCTGCTAGCTTCTGTGAGAGATAATGTAAGTTAATGTAGCTCGGAAGAGAAGTCACAAAAGGCTCCATTTCTCAGTCCAAGAAGTTTTCAAGTTCGTTTATTTATCCGACAAAGGATTCGAGACCCATCACGTCGAGACACACATAATTAGTACAAAAAATGGAAATGACATAGAAATATCGAGAAATACAGTGAGTTCCTTCCGGAACTGGGAACTGAGGGCGATAGCTTTCAGGTGCTTCGGGAGAGAATTCCAATCCCGGACAGATGAAGGGAGAAACGAGTGCTTCCGAGAAGCTAGGTGGAAGCCGAGGGATGTTGTCCCGCACCCTCTCGGGGGGTCGGCGTAAAGGATAAATGGCACGGGATAAGGGGACCAGAGCGCCGCACGTTTTGCGAATGAGACTATTCACGAGGGTGAGCCGCCTAACACGTCTACGAGCGGCAAGGGTAGTCCAGTTGAAATTGGTCAGGACTCGAGTCATGCTGATGCTCCAAGAGAAGCCCACTCGAAATGTACTCTGTAGGAAACGAGCAGGCAGAGACAATGGGACGTCCAGGATTATTAGGCTTGTGGATTTTAGGAAGAAGATAAAAACGAGAGGTCCGGTGGTTTTCTACTATAATACAAATCACCATGGGAGGAAGATCTGTTGTCTCGATCATTTCACTGACTTCAGAAATGATCTGCTTTTGATACTCAGGTGTCCGAAAAATATGAAGCTGTTCATAGAAAACAGGGTCTGAAAGCTGACGTAAGGCTTAGGGGATTTAAAGGTCCTTATTCCAAAATACAATAGGTTGAAGATTGTTGGTTTTGGGTTGTTAATTTGCTGGAAGATAGTGGAAGGAACCTTGGGCCTAGATGGCTGCTCGGCAACATGGTACCTAAGGCGCAAACGACGGTAGATATCTTCAAGGTCATGAAGCAACTGGAAACGATCAAGAAGAGGCTTCTCGGGAACGAACGATAACCCCTTCGAGAGGACGGAACGGTCGTGAGTAGAGAGACAAATCTTGGGGAATTTTAACAACGAGACGCTCAACCGGCGTAGCTACTGTTGGAGTTGGCTTAAGTGTGGAAAAATTAAAGGCTTTAGTCTCAGAAATTGTAGTAATTAGTACAGAATTGTAAAAACGAATGGCCTGAACAATGGTCGAATAAAGATCGTCGTTAGTTCCACAAAGGCGTTTTAAACATTCCTTTTTGGAGATTAGAGAACGACGAAGGTTAATTTTTTCTCTGTAAGCAGCTCAAGCAAAAACGCACCAGTCGACCGGAGGCAACTCTCGAGATTTTGCTGGAGAGGCGTTGAAAGGACAGATCATTAACAGGGCCATGGAAGACCAGCTTGAAGCCATTAGGGATAACTTTGATGTTAAGACACGAACGAAGGGAAGATATATGCGAAGCCTTCTTAGACGAAGTAGTAGACAAGTGAAAAATCGCAAGGCCGGCGTCAAACTGGATGAAATCCCGGATTAGGATTCAGAGTTTCCCAGCAGTAATCCGATAGGTCGCGGCAATGAAATCAGCGCGAAGAGAGTTAGATACACGGCTTATAATAAAAATAAAAACAATAAAAATATTGCATTTGCTGTAGAAATACAAAGTTTAAATTTCACGCTTAAAGTTATCATTATAGATGGCAGCATGGGCTGTTGTTTTATTTAAAAATCAATAACGTTCCTTTTCTCTCTTATGTATAACTAAAACATAAAAAAAATTACAGAGTCCAGCAGAGCTCAAAATCGTAAGTCTTTTAGTTATCATTATTTGACCCTAGTGACTAATTTTTTCTACAATTACACCAGGAAGTTAACTTCCTATTTAAGTATTACACCGATAAAATTTGTTAACGCAAAAATAGGCCTACCCTCTAATTTTTACATCCTTATGCGGAGAAATACACGCGGTTTGTTTTCAGCCGTTTTGTGGTGTATGCTTCTGCGTTTTGGTGGGAATTATCATGTTTAATTTGCGTGATATGGTGGTTTCAAGAATAATACCCAAAATGCAGCTTGCATTATGACTGCACTCGACACTTTATCAAAAGCGCCCTCAATATCAAGGAAAACTGCTAGAGCTATTAAGTTAAGAGCCCTCTGAATGCAATTAGTAATGCGATGGAGGACAGTCTGTCAGTCTCAGTATATTTGAGTTTTTGATAGGCGACGAGAGAGTTTTTGATGGCGACGAGAGAGGCGTTTGAGAAATAACCTCCCCCCTAATATAATTGTCCACCAATTTTTCCAAAACCTTTAGAAAAAAGGAGGTCAAACTGATTGGCCTGAAGGCCTTGGCCTCGAGATAATTAGATTTCCCTGGCTTCGGAAATACAAGGCCTATAGATTCTACTCAGCATGGGGCAGATACAGTGGCGTCGGAACATTTCTGGAGCTGGGGGGGGGGCAAGGACGTGGAAATATGTAACTAATGGCCTCGCTCGCTCGGCGGTGTATGTATATGGGGTGGCAGAGTGGTTAGCACTTTCGCCTCGCAGCAAGAGGAGCCGGGTTCGATCCCAGCTTGTGGCACTGGGTGAAAACTCGGAACAACTCCTTCTGCGTTGAGTTTGCAAGTTCTCTCCCCACTGGTGTAAGGGGTTTTCCCCCGAGTTCTTCGGTTTCCCCTTCCATAAAAACTTGTTGAGGTTAACGGTAATAGTTAGTGTAGGGAGTTGTTGGCTCGATCGCGTGGCATGCAGGGCTTGCCACCACCCTCCTACGCATTGTAACCCGGCCACCTGAATTAAAGGCTTCAAAAGTCGCTTGACGACTTAGGCCTAAGGTGGTGCCTTGGGTATTAGCCTAGCTGATTATTAATAAAGCCATGGGGGACGGGAGGAGGAATAGCCCCAACTTTTTTCAAAGATCACGAAACTTAGCAGAGATGGCGAAATAAAAAATTCTACAATAATTTCCGAAAACTCGAAAGAGCACCATCAGCACCCCTCCATTGAATTTCAACTCGGTCCACAGTGGCGTCAGAAGTATCTCAAAGCTGAGGGGTTGCAAAGAAAATTCTAAAAACATACAAACATAACTTTATTGCGTTTTTTAAACCTTTTACTTTATTTAGAGTAGTACTTATCTACAATACAAACAAATATCATATATATTAAAACATTTAGCGTTAGGCGTTTTCTCCAAATACTCCTTTTCTTTCCGGTGTTTTTTCGACAAATTCTGCAACGATTTCATCTACATTTAGTTCTACGGACTTATGCACATGGATAATCAATAAATGTGTTAATCGTTTCTGGGTCATTGTTGACCACAGACAAATTTTAACACGCCTAAGAGCGCTAAAAGATCTTTCACCACCAGCAGCTGAGGCCGGTACGGTTTTTACCAAAAATATTAGTTTAACAACTTCACCAAGTAAAGAGAAAACCGTATTATCATAGTTTCTCAACGTCTCAACTAGTTGATCCACACTCGTAAGATTTAAATCTTTCGTTATCGCTGACAACATCATCAATTGAGCGTGTAAAAGATCTTCATGGAAATCTGAATTACAGAGGCCCAGTATCTCATCAACATTTTCTTTAGAGGGACAATTTCCTTTACAAGCTTCCAATAATATGCTTTCGAGTAAAATTAGTCGGTCAATTGCGGGTTGAGAAAAACGCCTTTTTAATTCGGAAATAACGAAATCTAACATACCGAAATATTCTTTTCTCATATTGTCTTTTGCACTTAGAGATGCAACGGCGGATGGATTGGCTGTTTGTTCGTAACGCCTCGGTATCTTTTTCTTTCTAGGCTCTTTCGGGCTCTTGAGCTGCAATTTTTCCGCCGTAATTTCAGTTTCTTTCCAAATTTCTTCAAAAACTTTATCCGAACGAAACTCGGTGATAGTATTGTTTAGAACGTCAGAAGCTTGTTAAGCACCAGAAACGGTGATGGCATCATTTTGCAGTGTCTTAGCTAAAATTTCGCAAGGCGTGAAGGTAGCCAAAGAGGCACGCAATGCGAAAACAGTTTCAAACTGGTTTAGTTTTCTTTCGTATCCTTTTAAAATCGGTCTTCTATCAGCACTTATTGCGCTTTACTCGCTCAAAATCTCCGAAACGGTTGTACCAACTCTCTCGTAGATTTGAAGAAACCTTCTCGTTGACGATGACCGTACGGTCCATCGTGTCGGGCACAATGAAAGAAGACTTTGAACACTTTGTTTTTCATGTTCGGTTGTTGTTGGTGCTGTTACTATGTTGGCGTATAACGTTTTTCACTTTGAAGATTCCAAAATAATATTGGACACATCATTAACGGCAGTTAGCGTATCATTAACCATTTCACACTTTCTCCCGCATTCTTGTAAGACCAAATCTAGCGCGTGGTTCGAACAGTGCACATACATAGACTTTGGCTGCCGGTGTTCAATTTTCACTTTCAGGCCATTGATAGAACCAGACATATTCACCGCACCATCAAAACAGAGTCCCCTTAAATTATCAAAACTTAAACCAATTCGAAGTAACATATCATTTACTACAGTAAACAAAGTGGCGGCTGTAGAGTCGGGGGAATTGTACATTCCAATGAAATGTTCGTACGATTGTAGTCTTTTGTAGAGTTTCCGGATCGGTATAACGAATGCACAAGGTAAACTGTTCCTCTCCAGAAATATCAGTTGTTCCGTCCGCAATGATGGAATAAAAGGGACTCTTCTTGATTTTTGCAAGGACGCTCCTTTGGATGCGTAATGCCATACATTCCTACACTTCGTTTTGTATGTCTGCACTTAGCCATTTGTCTCGTTTTTCTAGCCAATGTTTTAAACCGGTAACATCTTCAGCTCTTTCAAGTAGAAGTTCGTGCAAGTTTCCAGATTCATTTAAGTGTCCCCTTAAAGCTTGACCAGTTCTAGCTAAGTAACGCAATGAACTAACTATGGTTTTATGAATTTTCATGTTTGAGAGCTGTTATTCTTTCGAGTGCTGACTAATAAGCTGAGCCACAGATACCGTCGTAGACGCTTTCACGCAATTTAAATGATACGAACTTTTCTCATGCTTTTTAAATTTCTCTATGGCTTTTTTCCAATTTTTAAACCCGGTGTCGAGAAAAGATAGTTCTACGCTTTCTTTTGCGCGCTCACCTCTTTTTTCAATGTCTTGGGCACAAAGGAAACAGAGCACTGCATTGCGACTGTTGTCATAATGAAGCCATTCAAAAGTTTTAAACCAACTACTATGGCATGACCTATTAGAACTATTCTTAGGAAATGAAAATCTTTCATCGGGAATACACTTTAGGGTGAGACTTTGATGTACTAAGCTGGTCGAAGGTTGAGCCAAAGTGTCATCTAATGCAGGCGTTGTACTTGTATTTTCCAAAGTGCCAGAATCAACATCGTCAGTCCATAGTTGGATGGCTTCTGGAGCGTGTGAGAGTTCAATTCCAATTGCTTCATTTGATGGGCAGGAATCGCGGGTCTCGATATTTTCTTTAGAATAACTCTGACTTGAATTTAATTTAGACTTATTTATCCAATC
This sequence comes from Leiobunum rupestre, assembly GCF_980474605.1. Taxonomy (NCBI): domain Eukaryota; kingdom Metazoa; phylum Arthropoda; class Arachnida; order Opiliones; family Sclerosomatidae; genus Leiobunum; species Leiobunum rupestre. Next base: position 11,402,417 of record NC_143386.1, read on the forward strand.
AAGTACACTCGGAGTTTTTTTAGACATAGTAAAATATTTCTATTCCAACACAACTGATTTAATATATTTTACTATTAAGTCATTTAGTGATTTAAGGCGTTAGAAGGAATTTAGTTTTAAAAATTCAGCTTAAACCCTAGTATAATACTCAATTTACTAAAAAAACCCTACTGGGGTCAAAGTAATAATATAACTTCTCATCTAGAAGTGTGTCACTGTTGTTAACCGCCGTATAATTAGAGCCTTCGAAAGTTCTGGACAAAACCGTGGACTTTGAACTTTCCTGGGTCAATCTCATTTTCAAACGCTAATTTAAAAGTAGGGGTGTAAACCGAGTAATACAATATTACCAAATAAAATTTACGCTATGTTACTTTAAATACATACGTAAAATATATTACAAATATCCAACAACATATTATAGAGACTGATCTAAAATTGCAATAAATATAAATTATTCGCCTGCTTCTCTCTGGCAGTCAAGGCCTTTTTGGGCATGGGCTAGCAGGCCAGGTCCCCCCGATCAGTTTGGGGCCCCGGTGAAGGCAAGTATTATTGGCCTACCACGTGTGTCTGCGGTTGAAAAGCTTTAATGTAAAAATATTATTTCGTCTACTTTTGTCTAAACTATTTTTCTCTTGTTGCGTATCCTGCGTTATCCCAATATTTAATAATGTAGAATTATGCTGAAATCTAGCTTACTAAGTTCCTTAGATTATATTTTAGTATTCTTAATATATCAATATCATACTGTTCGTACATTTTATATTATCTAAAAGGTTTTGACTAACTTAACGCTTAAATAGATTTATATTCATTATTCAATTTATTCACTGTATCTGAACTTTAGACGGCTCCGATAGTTGAAGGCTTTGCTTTGTCCCACTTTTATAACTGAAGGATGTTGTCGCATTTTTAATCCGCGATGATTTTTAGAGGCGCGCTCGCGCGTAACTTGGTTAAAAGTTTTCCCCCACCTCATTGAAATTAATGTAAAGTTGGCGATAATTAAACGTTAATTAACCTACCAAATGATATAAGAAATATTCCACTGACAATTTTTCCCGTTTATAGTCACCTGAGAGCAAAATCCACGTAACATGAATTACGTGGTTTTTGCTTTTTGTTGTTATATAAGTAATTTAATTAAAAACAATGTTATTGTCGTAAACCTCACTTTTTTAACTTAATTATATACGAAGATATTAATTTTTCAGTAATCACGTAACTTGAATATCTTCCGCCCTTTCAAAGAAAAACCAAGTAACTAACGCGTCGCCTGCTACTGCTTCCGTTGTCGTGTAGGCATTTGACGAAGGATTTATCGAACGCAAAATGGATGATCATTTATTTTACTGTAAAAGTGTTGATCTTCAAATAGATAATTCTTTCTACAACGAACTAGGTAATAATTAAAAAAATATATATATATTTTTAATTTTTTCTTTAGTCTTAAATTTATTGTACTATATTCTAGTCTATGGGTCTGAAGATGAATACACATCTGAAGAAAGGATATTTAATGGAGACTTACAAAGTAAATAATAGAGTAACTTTTTTACCTTATATTTCTAACAAATTTACTAAAATTTAAACTCATGTTTTTAGCTACTGTTATTGTTGATACCAATCTTCATGACTCTGAAAATGTTGTTGCTGGTTTAACTGACAGGGAATTAGTTGAAACATTTCCAACTCCTATTGACTATGTTGAAATTGAAATTGAGCCTGAAGTTTCTGGCAAAAGTCGGTCACGTAAAAGAAAAAGAACCCGGAAAACCATGTAAGATATCAAAAGTCATATGAGTACAACACGGGTAAAATAAAAATATCAAATGGTGAAGAAAGACCACGAACTGTAACTGGAGTGTGTGGTCAGCCTGACAAATGTCGCCTTCAATGCACAGAGAAAATTAATTCTGCTCAGCAACACTTACTTAACAAAGAATTTTGAAATATGGGAAGCGTTCAGAGAAGACATGATTTTATAAGCTCTTCGGTGCATCGCATACCAAAAAAAAATCTACTGTTGTAAACACCCAAAAACAAAGAATATATAGTATTAAATACTATTTGAAGGTCAATAATGAGGTTCATCAGGTTTGCAAACCATTTTTCTTAAAAACATTGGATATTTGTGATTCAGTTGTACGTCATGCCTGCAATGTGTCTCTCGAACCAGGAATTACTGAAAACCGACCTAAGCATCCTGCGAAAAATAAAACTTCTGAAGAACAGGAATTCCTTGTGAAAACTCACATTAATCTATATCCTAGAATGGAAAGTAACTTTTGTCGAAAAAATACCAATAAGAATATCTAGAACAAGGCTTAAGTTTGAATGAACTCTACAGGCAATATGTAGAGTGGTTCTCTCTTGAAAATCATGATTCAGCTAACATGGTAACGGATAATATTTACAGGAAGATATTTAATGAGCAATTCAACATATCATTTTGGAGTCCTCTTAAAGACCAGTGCAGTCATTGTACTCAGTACAATTTAAAGAAGAAATGTCAAACTTTGACTGAACAAGATGAAGTTTATTTTATAGAGCATATCAAGAGAAAAGATCAAGCTCGTCATGAAAAAGACAAAGACAAAGACCTAAGTGGTGCAAATACACTAGTAGCCTCCTTTGATTTTGAGCAAGTCCTCAATTGTCCAAACCTCTATGTTGGAAATTCTTATTATTTAAGAAAGTTGAGTGTTTACAATTTGACCATATTTTCAATGAAGGATAAGCAAGGTTTTTCTTACTTGTGGCCAGAGAATGAAGGTGGCAGAGGGTCAAATGATATTTCTACAGCTGTTTACTACTATTTATTAGGCATTGATAAAGGCAAGGAACACGAAACCGTAGTGCTCTACAGTGATACATGCAGTGGTCAAAATAGAAATAAAAACTTTGCTGGGATGGTAGTATATTTTCTTCCGCAGTCGTCAAAGAGGTTCACCAGAAGTTTTTTGAATCGGGTCATAGTTTTATGGAATGCGATTCAATGCATTCTTGCATAGAACGCAAAATAAATAATTTGGAAATTCACATTCCTTCAGATTATATAGCACCCATTGAAAAATCCTGTATAAAAAATCCATACAAAGTTACAATGCTAGGTTACCAAGATTTTTTTAATTTTCAAGAGGTAGTAAACAAGAATTTCAAAGCAAATGCATTTCAAGGTATTGGAAATGTCAAGTGGATTACATACAAGAAGGTTCCAGGTAAAATTGAAATTGCCATGAGAAATGAACTAAGTAGCGACGTAGAAACGACGATGGTGTCATTTCTCAAACGAGGTATTTCCTTTAAGAATATTCAGTCTTTCAACCTTCAATCTCCATACAAGGAGCCTATCAAAGTTGATAGAGCCAAGAGAAATGATCTAGTTACACTTTGTCGTTATATGCCGAATGATGTAGCCCCATTTTATTTGAATTTAAATTCAAATATATCTTTTGAAGAGTAAATACGCCCAAAGTTTCGTTAGAAATAACTTGACTTATATTCTGAAAAGCATGTTTCTTTTTATGTATTATGCTTTATAATATTTAAATCGATATTATTAAGCTATGACATTTCTCATGTAAAAAGATATGTTCCTTTGTTTTTGAATAAAATAAAAATTTTCAGTATTATCCAGTTTGAACTTACTCCCACGAAAACCAAACGAAATTTCCCGCCGTGTTTATAACCAACCATTCTATGAGTTAGCCTTCTTGATATCACCGGAATGTGCTAATGTTCCTCGACATTCCTGCTCTGAGGTCTCAGATAACAAAATATTCAGAGTATAACAAAACCAAGTAACTAAAATAATGTCGATAGTAGTTTAGGAAGATAAACAAGTAACTTGACCTACGTGGATATTGCTTTAAAAAACTTGGAAAAAGAAACAAGTAAATCGTGTAGAAAATAAACTAAAGCTCCTTATGTTTTTAAAAATAAAAAAAATCATTTTTTGTTGTTTATTTACCTTTAAAAACCAATAAAAAAGCTCGGAGTATTTTTACGCGATTTCATATAAACATTAAAATGTTTAGTGCTTAATTTCTCAAAATGACCTTTGAAAAGTTACGTGGATTTTGCTCTCAGGTGACGTTATATGAACTTAAATGTAATATAAAATCGTCTTGAAAAATCGTTTATCGCTTTAGAACATTCAAAAATAATATTTTTCCCGCACCATGTAGACCGAACATCTGCTCGTCTAGGTAAAGTTTGTGTTGTCAACACGCGTATTAGAAAGCAAAATGATATTTTAGAAAGTAGGTTGTAATTGGGAACGATATTAATACTTTTCACGAATTTTGTTACATAACTTTTCATCCATTGGTTCGTTCAGAATGTATCTTTAAAGTAGACGAAAATTTTAAGGCGCTGAATCTTACACAGTCTTAAGCCTCGGTTTAATCTACTGCGTATTTTGAAACAGAAAAACCCGATTACTATCGTTAAATCTTGGTTAAATGATGGCGAACGCTCCTTGTAATAAGAAACAAATAACGAAATACGTTCTAAGCTTATTTAACGCCAAAAATTCCACGTATTTCGTTATTTGTTTCGTATTAAAAATATCATATTATTAATCCAAGATTTAACGATAGTAATCAGGTTTTTCAGTTTCAAAATACGCAGTAGATTAAACCGAGGCTTAAGACTGGGAAAGATTCACCGCCTTAAAATTTTCGTCTTCTTTAAAGAATAATTCTGAACGAACCAATGCAATGGATGAAAAGTTATGAAACTAGCTTTTAAATAAACCTTGAAACTTATTTAAAGTTATATTTATAATTCACTGATGACCAAATTCGCGAAAAGTATTAATATCGTTCCGAATTACAACCTACTTTCTAAAATCTCATTTTGCTTTCTAAACGCAAACTTTACCTAGACGAGCAAATGTTCGATTATCTACATGGCACATTAAATTATTATTTTTGAATGTTATAAAGCAATAAACGATTTTTCAAGACGATTTTATATTACATTTCAGTTTATATAAACGGAAAAATTTGTATGTTGAATATTTCTTATATCATTTGGTAGGTTGATTCGCTCGCGTTCTACATGTTGAACAGTCTCATCGGTGTCGTGTTTTCTTTTCAAAGCATTGATACTGGTCTTTTGGATTTATTCTTTACGGCAATCAATATGAACTTAAATTGAAGTGACCCATTTTTCCGACTTTCCTATCATTTTGTCTCACACAACTTTCACAATAGCTTCATTTTCGAGCGATTTATTGCAAAAATAACAAGCTTTAGCTGGGTGGTAAATTTTAAACGCGGTTACATGAAGAGCGGCGGGTGCGTTTTAAGTCAACGAAGGCGCAAAATTGTAAGACGCGTTTCGGGTACAACGTTAAAACCGCGAATACGACACAACGATTGCTCGTATGTACAATGTTCATAGAAATATTTTGTGGGAAATAGCCGGACCCTAATGTTCATAATTGGGTTTATAGCCGTACATACAATACTAACGTAGATATTCGCGATAAACCATTACTGTGCACCGGTTTTCCCCATAACCATTGCTCGTAAAACAACTATTTCTAACAGTAACCTGTGAAAAGATATGTTTTTGTTTGAGTAATTACTCCTAAAATATTTAATTACGGAATTTTGAACCATTCTTCATTTTTTATTTAAAAAAACTAGCTTTCTATGATTTGAAAGAAACGAGTTTTCTAGTGCGTTCTTAGCAATTGGAAATTATGGTCAAAAGAAAACTATTTCTAACACTAACGTGTGAAAAGATATGTTTTCTTTTGAGTATGTTCTCTAACACGATTTGATTACGCAGTTTTGATCCATTCTTCAACTTTAATTAAACATAAGTTACTAAAGTCGGCCATTTAATCTTAGGCGAAATGGAGTGTCAGTTCACCAGTTTGGCACCGATGGCGTAACTTTCGTTGCCAGCCAAACGAACAGCATGGACCAAAGGCAGGGTTTTTTAAAAGTTATAATCGGAACCCACGACAAAATTTAAAAAAATCTTTCTTGTTTGTTATCCGATTTCTATGTATGTATGTCGCCGTTAAAAAACCTTGAAGAGGGTTCAGCGGGATATTCGAAAGGTTTTAATTTTCTTGTTTTTAAAATTTTCGAACTCTATGCAATGGTTTTTGAAAAATACGTTTTCCTTAAACATGACTTACCCGTTTTTTTTGGCAAAACAAATTACCTATTAGTAACTCTAACTGGAAATCTGAGGGGATTTCACAGTCGGGGGGGTGGCGATCGCCCTGCCCCCCGGTTCCGACGCCACTGGGCAGATAATATCAATGCCCTGCTGCAAAAGAATGGGAATAATCCCATCCGGCCCTGGAGACTTATAGGGCTTAAAAGATTTTATAGCCCAAATAAGTCTGGAATGCGTGACAATTATATTCGCCAACGCAATTCTCCCTTTTGGTACGTACAATCCTAATGGGAAGGGGATCAGAATCAGTACTGCTCGTGATTTTGGAGTCAGGAAAGTGAGCATCTAACATTTGAGTTAGGGTTTCCTTACCCGACGAAGAATGACTGCCATCTTTCAGCTTAATAGTGTCATAATTTTCATTAACTTGGCCGTAAGCAACTCAGTCACCCGACTTTTAGTTTTGTTAAAAAGCCTCCTAGTTTCTTTGCGAAGTCTACCAATCTCATGATTCCACCAAGGAACTAGCCGTGGCTGGTTGATAGACTTCACCGGACAGTTGCGGTGGTAAGAGTCGATAATGGCATGTTGAATTCGATTAACAGCCAAATCGAAATCTAGAACCGATGACAGCCTAGGTTTATCATATTTCAGATGCAAATTTAAAACAACCCTATAACCAGGTCAATTAGTTCCCCTGGGATTGTGAAATTCGGTATTAACCTGAACCAGCCTCATCCTGACCGTATAGCAAATGTGACTGTGATCCGACAATGACGGTTCACTAGACCAGTCAGAAATTAGTGCTGTGACATTATCTGTGCACAGCGTGAGATCAATGACCTCACTTCAGTTACGAGTAAAAAAGGTAGGTTCATTGTTCTTATTGAGAATATGAAGTTTGGTACTAACCACGTATTCCATTATTTTGTCACCACGATCGTTGCAGTCACTGCTGCCCCAGCTAACATGATGAGCGTTCGCATCACATCCGATTATGAGTTTCATTCCGGACCGCTCGCAGTGGTTAACCAATTTGGTCAACTCCTGCGATGGTGGGGGCAGAGCATCATCGAAAGGGAAGTAAGCAGATGCCAGTTAGAGTTCATCATTCCCATCACTAGTAGAGAAAATTATTTAAACCACTGCAGTGCCCCTAGAGTGATAGATTGAGAGCGGAAGGGCATGAATGTCCTTGCGTACAAATACACAAGCAACGGAGTTATAGTCATAATAGACATTACATTCCAGGGTTCCTGAATAAGAGCAACATCAATTTGCTCCTTAGCAAGCCTTTGGCAAAGTACAGCGGAGGCTGCCTTGCAGTGGTGAAGATTAATCTGTACCACCTTAATGCTCATGGCGACGGGCCTAGTTTGCTCCATCTGGCTGAGCCGCCAAGCCTTGGACCTCTTCACCGTCCGATACGCAGAGGTCTCTGATGTCCCCTGATAGCGTGTCCTCTTCCGAGTAGTCACCTAACAGAGCCTTTTAAGTCCTCTAGACCTGAAATAACCGAGTCGTTCAGTTAAACAGTTCGAGGCAAAGCCATCTTTTATGATGGTCATCCTCATCGAAACGACAGCTTCACTGAAAGTGTGAGATTTAGACCACTTGGCAACCAGTTTTTGGGAGCTAGGCGAGTCATGGTCCGACTGACTTGATCTCTTGTTGAAGGGAGGGTAGTATCCTGAGGTACACCCTTCCCCTGGCTAGAGCCGGGTGCGGTCAAATACCGACCCTTGCCCGATGGTTTTTTGTTTTTGTTTTTATTGGAATTCGTGAAGATCCTACGAGTAAAGAGGAAAGTAAAAGGTCACCGCCCTTAATCCTCTGTACGGGCAGATGCCTAAACTACAACGAGGTGTCCCCTGCTGCCCCGAGGAGTCGTTAACGATACCGTAACTTCCCTTCGCCGGTACCCCTCAGCACGATACCTCACATTTTAGCTTATGGAAGAAGCAGAGCCTTAGTTGACCAGAATGTAGGGTGACCACTCCACCAGTTACTCCCTTCCACCATCCCACCACGAAGAGGTACAAGGTTGCAGTTTATGAAAATGATCTTAAGGGGCCACACGGGGCGCAATTGCGTTTTGCATTGGAACACGTTGTTTAAATAAATATAAATGAAATTTTTACAAAGCGTAAATTGAAGTTAAATTTCCAATCACCTTAGTTGTTCTTCATTTCTTTGTGTTTTTACCATAAATGTATCCATACATGGACTTACAATGACTTGATTAATATCATGCGAGTCGATAGCCAAACGAAAATGGTGTATTGGACGTTATTCCTATTTACCTCAAGCCGTGGTTTTCGGAAGATTACGTGCGGAACATGGTGAAGCAGACACTATTTAAAAAGGGTTACCATGCATTTTTCGTTCTAAATTACTTCTTATGCATCGAAAATGTATGACTCCCCTGTTTTCCCGGGAATTATCAGGGTTGCGATACATTTTCGGTGTGAAATAAATAATTTAGAACGAAAAATAGCGTCAGCTTCACCATGTTTCACACGAAATTTCCGCAAACCGCCACTTGAGGCAAATAGGAATTGAGAACCTTCTACTATTCTGAACAGGAATCCAAAGCCTCCAGAGTGATCTTGCCGAATCGCGTACGGTAAGATCACTCTGGAGGCTTTGGATTCCCAGTAGAGTTATGGATTCCTGTTCTGAACCATAGAAGGAATTGTTGTGTATTATAGTGCATGAATAAATACTAAGAATAATAAACTCAATACCTTTTTTTACAAGCGAATATTATAGTTTTACATTGCTTATTAATGGGGAGAAAAGGGGCCCAAACCTAAGAGGTTCATTCTATTTTTACAATTCTAAGATATTATCTTATCGTTCATTTAACAACGCCATCTAGGGATAACCATCTGGGGATCATGATATAAGTAAACAGTAAATATAACATTACTCTCCCTTTAAAAAAATATTGTTTACAGTCTTATGTTCGATATCTTGCCGGCCGAACAATGTCCCTACGTGGTCGAATCCCTAGAATATCTGGATGACTTGATGTACCTTCAGACTGAGTTGAAATACTTGGTTGATTTGATTCTCGCTGCGGCTGATCAGGTTGTCTGATAACTGGAATTGGCGGGTTACTACAGTTCCGAGTATACGAAGGTATCCTTATTATGGTTGGTTGCGTGGAATTAGACCTTGAGACTGGATGATTTGCTTGAATAGGCATCCAAGTGAATACGTCTGTATTAGGTTTATCAGGGCTCCTGAATATATCCATACTTGGCCGTGGTATCGTCATGGAGTCAGGTATTGGTGATAACCTTGGTCACAACTAATCCATTAGCCGTTTTGACCTGATACATCACTCTCCCCAGATGTGATGAGACTTCTCCTGTTCTCCATTTGGGTCCCTTGTGATGACAAGGAATCCAAATTTGAATGGCACAGGTACAATCTGGTAGTAATGTTCCTTCCCATCATAAGTTCAGCCGGAGTCTTTCCCGAAGGTAAGGGTGTTCTCCTATGATCAAGAATGTATTGAAGTTACTAAGAATATTGGACCACAGGATTCTGATTCCCATCCTCGCAGCCTTTGTAGCTTAAATTCGTCTGCTTTCCCATTCAAGTTTGCTATATGATATGACCTTGAATGCGCCTTATATGCAGACGAACTTTCTCCACAAAAGCTGCGAGGATGGTACCAGGGGTTAATGCTATGCTGAAATATTCTTAGTAACTTCAATACATTCTTGCTATGATTCATTAATATCCTTGCCAACTTTGTCTCCAAGCTTCCATATTGTGAGGTACTTAATCCCATGTTTATATTTTCAAAGCCTTCCGTAGTCTTTCCAGAAAGTTTCTTGAGTCTCGTTTTGATAGTTCGGACATTGCGCTCCGCAAGACCATTAGACTGTGGATGGTGTGGAGCAGTGGTTAGATGTCTTATCCCTTCTCATTGATGAATCGTTTGAACTCGTGGCTTGTGAAACTTGATCCATTATTAGTCACTAAAAACCTCATTTCACCAAATCGTGCAATGTGACTGCGAAGGCACTTCAATACAGTTTCTGTGGAAGTTGAATGTGTTAAGTCTGCTTCAATCGACTTGGGGTAAGAGTCAACCATGATTAATATACAGGGTCTTTTTTTTGCTCGGAAAAGTGTTTTTTTTCAAAAACTATTTATAGTACCGATTTCAAATTTGGAAGGTCAATTCTCTATACCGGGGGACATCAGTTTGAGAAATTTGAGCGTTTTCGGTAATGTTTTTCACCAATTTTGAAAAATTATTTTTCGACCACTAGGTGCGAGATAAAAAATTTCTATTATAAAGTTGTAGGCCGTCATCGAAAACCCTTAAAAATTGTTCACTCGACGAAAAACAATTTATTTATCAGTGAAAATTCGAGCTTGAAAAATTTACAAGTTGGTGAAGCCAAATTACGATTGTTTGAAACGATAATTGAAACCGAATTACCTAATCCAGTTGAAACTTTGGTTAAAAAAACGACCGGATTTAAAAAACACGAGGCTATAGGTCAGTGTTTGATAATATTTCGAACAATGCCTCGTTATTCAGTAGCTGAGCGTACCGAGATAGTTGCCATTTACTATGGAGAAGCAGCGCAAAACCTTAGAAGAGTGACTGAAATCTTCGCAGAAAGACATCCAAATGGAGCACCATCTGTAAATACAGTAAGACGAGCAATTCACGATTTCAATCAATTTGGTAACTTGCAACCTAGGTTTCGCGGATTGGGTCAACCGGATTTAGACTTCGAGAACAATGTACTCGCGTACTTTGTGGCATATCCTCGTCACAGTTGCGCTAACGCCGCTGCTGATTTGGGTTGTTCTGCAAATCGTGTGTGGAAAATTCTTCGTAAGAATCGCTATCACCCATACAGAGCTACGCTCCACCAAGGACTAATTGACGGAGACCATCAAAGACGTTATGAATTTAGCAACTGGTTACTAAATGCTGTCCAAGAAGATAGACAATTTTTGCGCCATGTTTTGTTCTCCGACGAAGCGTCATTTTCTAGAGATGGGCCCTTTAATCATCAAAACAGCCATCTTTGGTCTGACATCAACCCACATTGGGGTTTTGAATATCATCACCAGGTTCAATTTGAACGGGTCAATGTTTGGGTTGGACTTGTTGGAAACCGTTTGATTGGTCCCTTTTTCCTGCCGACGAACCTCAACGGCCAAAGGTATTTACATTTTCTACAGAACGAACTGAGTGACGCAATCGACGACCTTCCATTGGCTGAAAGACGTCAGTTGTGGTTTCAGCAAGATGGCGCCCCTCCGCATTTTTCCCGGCAAGTAACTTAGCACCTCAACAACGAGTTTCCTGAAAGGTGGATAGGGAGAAATGGTCCAGTGCATTGGCCAGCAAGGTCACCTGACCTAACACCGCTGGATTATTTTCTCTGGGGATTCGTTAAAGCAAAGGTATACGCCACGCCCATTGAAACTAGGGAGGAACTCATTAGACGAATAATCAGTGCTTGCCGAGATGTCACACCAGAAATGGTAGAGAAAGCGTTTGAGAACTTAATTGTCCGCGCACAAACCTGTGTTGCAGCCAATAGTGATATTATTGAAAATGTTTTGTAAAAATTTATGTGAATAAAATATCTGCATTTAAAAACCAAACGTGTACATTTTTTCAAGTGTGAAAACTCTACTACGTTTGTATTAGACTTGTTCCCTTTTCAATTATCGTTTCAAACAATCGTAATTTGGCTTCACCAACTTGTAAATTTTTCAAGCTCGAATTTTCACTGATAAATAAGTTGTTTTTCGTCGAGTGAACAATTTTTAAGGGTTTTCGATGACGGCCTACAACTTTATAATAGAAAATTTTTATCTCGCACCTAGTGGTCGAAAAATAATTTTTCAAAATTGGTGAAAAACATTACCAAAAACGCTCAAATTTCTCAAACTGATGTCCCCCGGTATAGAGAATTGACCTTCCAAATTTGAAATCGGTACTATAAATAGTTTTTGAAAAAAAAAACACTTTTCCGAGCAAAAAAAAAGACCCTGTATATAATTTGTGAATAGGCTATTTTTAATTGATTTTGTTTACTTACTATGATATTTTTAAGGGGACACAGATACCTTTCAAGGGGCACGATGGGGCCCTCTCGGATTTTTAAAGGGGGCATTTTTTACGGTGATGGGCCCCTTCGCTGGCTACGGGCCTGAACAATGTTTCAATTTTCTGCAGGGGGATGACAGTAGACAAGGGATATTTTTAATTTCCTTTTTGGTTTCGTTGTAAGAACTCTGTAATTTAATTGTTTTTTTTTTGAGTTTATGTACTTACTGGAACCTAAGACCATTTACACCTGGACTGCAATGAAGGTAGGCGTTGTTGTTAGGCTAGCGTCGCCGCTACCCCAACGCCACCATCGGTATTTAGAGGCAACTATCGTCCACAAGGGAGTTCGGGCTGAAAAAACGCGTTCAATTCGTGCTCCTTTCGTTCATAGCGTCGCCCTCGTCTCCCGACATTTTACTCGGTCGCCCCGCGAGTCGTGACCAATTTTCGCCCGTTATTTAAGTGGAAACCACATGGCAAAGTTTAATGAAATTCCACCTAAAACGTTTTGGGAACTTGTTGAATGTATGTTTAATTATGAATTATTAATGCGACGAGCACACGTAAATCTTTCATTGTAGGGTCTAACCTACCACAAGCCTTAACCCACTTATCACATTTGGCACGTTCCAGGTTTACACTGGGAAACTTAATTAACTTAATATTGTGTTGAATATACCGCTTATCGTTTTGGCATGCACCATAAGAGCACCGAATAGCCGGCATTATTGTTGCCTAGGGCCCTAGGCTTAACCACTTAACGGATGGGAAGTTGCAGGACACCGAAAATTTATTTAGACCCCCGCTAGAAATGAAGAGGAACCCCGAGTCCGAGAAAAACAGCGGAAGAGAGCGCGAACCGTTCGCCTCCTAAAGAAGGGTTATCAAAAAGGGGGGGTTGCTGCATGTTTGTGGATTAAGTTCGCGGATTTTCTCCACGTGGTGCTGTTTTGTAGCGGACACTCTGAAATCGGAGTTATAACGTTGGCATTGTAATCCAGGTGTAAATGGTCTTAGCTGGGACTAATCTGGTTTGGTCACTCTAAAGCTTCTTTAATAATATGATATTAATTTGCCTAATATTAATGTTCGAAATTCTTCGATGAGGGACCTCGGTCCTGAACTTTTAAAATTATTATTTCAATCACACGGAATGATTTTAATTCAGTACTTCGGTTTCCGAATTTTAAATCTTCAATTCCAATCTGTTTTTACCAAATTTCAGTCAATTGAAAATCTACAAATGAACTAATAAAAATATTTTCTAGACGCTAATTTAAATGCAAAGATAATTGAGAACGTTTGGATTTTAAGACAAAGATAGTTTATAAAATTACACGCCTCGATTTGAAGGTCGGTGAGTCTGAACGCTTGTCCCCGACTGATTGCTAACATAGCAGTCAAAATTTCTTAACATATCAACATTTGCAGTGAATAAAGTAGCAGAATACCGACATAATAAATGAATTGATTTTAACGTAATTAAAGTTCGAAAGATCAGAATTTCAATAGATCTGCATTATGCGTTATAATTTTACACTTGTAATGGTTAAATTGGAAAATGAACAATTACAAATTAAATCTACATTTAAACTACAGTCATTTATGTTCTGTTTTATTTCGAAAATCATCGACCACACGAAAGTGCCGTAAGAGGCGACAGCCACAAACAGTCCACCAACGAAACTTAGATTAAGAACGATACCCTTCAATAGGGTCAAATTCAAAAGAGCCGTTCGAATCTTTTCCCTCAAAAAGAGCTCCTTCATCAGATCCTCCTTGGTAGTTGCTAGATTATCCACGCTGACAGAGCGCAAGTGACACGCCACCATTAACAGTGAGTTTGAGCCACTGATCATGGACGTCGCGAAGAGGACGATGAAAATACTAGAAAAGGACACGAAGCTGCAACATACAATTGAAATACCATATTGATGAGCTAGTTTGATATAACGCATTTCGTAATAGAAATATCCAGTCCATTCAATAATCCAAATGTACAAAATCCACTTCATGAGTCCGTCCAACTTGCGAATGTTTTCGAACAGCTGCGTGTGGGCGACACTAATTTCATGCAAGTCAGAATTCGCGTTAGTCACTTTATCTGCCATTTTCCGTACTTGAATACGAAGAGATTCAAGCGCGAAATAAACCAACGCCTGGTAGTAGAAGCCGAACATTTTAATGTTGAAGTAAAAACATTTGTTCATTGCCATCATAAAAGCCGCGAATGTTTTATTGCTCTTAAAAAAGGTACAGTCGTACAGAACTACGGCTACGTATTCTTTCAAGCTACTTTCTTCTTGTACAAACGGCTTAAACACTTCATATATTACTCTCGAGTAGCCCGTTAATAAGATAAATATTTGGTAACTCATCATAAACCTTGTACCCAGACATTTCCCGAATCGCGCATCTGAGACTATTTTCAATAAATGCGATAATAATTTTCCGTTAATTACACTCGCATTTATCAAATATGCAATTTTAAATATTTCAATAACATCTGTTAGTTGAAAAAGAATGTATCTGGGGTCAGCGTATCGAATAGTGCTGTATATAAGCACACATATTTTATGAAGTTAAAAAAGATTCACCAACACTAGAATGACCCAAGCCCGTTTCCGTATCTGTATCCTCACGACTCTATCGAGTAAACCATGAAAAAACATACACTTGAGAACGACATTTACAATCGAATTTGTGGTAACAAACGATTCATTATTAATAATTCGCGGCATCGCATCAAAGAAGGTAGAACCAGAAAAATAATTGGTCTCTTTTCAGTCCATTCGATCTTTTATCAAACATTTCGGGTGATCTCGCTCTTTTGGAAAACGCCTAAATCCACCAAATTGCTTTTGCTTTATTTACTCGCCTTACCTTTTTAACTTTGTATCGATCTCGAAGACTCTGAATTGACAAAGTTTTCTTTGTACGCGATTCCCTCCTTCGACGCTGTCGTCTTTGTGTAAGAGTTCAAAGAAAAAACTTCAAACATTTATAGTAATTTGTACAAAATACACTTACGTCGTTAGTCCTACTTTGTTCTTCTGTGCTTAATTAAACTTATTGCACATTTCTTATTTTCTCAATGGTTTTTTGTTATTTATCCCAATTCCCACGCATTCGCAAATTTACCGTACCCCTGAAATCGCATTACCCTTCTCCTTGGTTCTGCGCTTATTGCAGCTTACTTCCAGGAGCTAGTAGGCCACACTTAGCTCTCTGACGCTCTTTTAAATAATTGTAGGAAAATGGGGACAAAACCGGCATACTTCTCAACTCACGCCCTACAACTCCTTAAAAATTTTACATAAACCCTTGAAACATCCTGTATAAAGTCAAGAATATTTTGTCCTGTTGTGATAATAATAAGGTATTGTTTTGGGTTTAAAGAAGTGAAGATAAAACATTAATCAGAACTCTTTCTAAAAGACAGGACACTGCTTTTAATGTTTCCAGCCTTGTGACGCCTCAGCAAAGGTTTTTATTAAAAAAAGGATATACAAAGCAATAAGAGGCTTAAGACAATATGATAATATTGTGTGTTGTTGTTGGGCGTCGGTCAATAAGGTAGTGTTTAATAGGTTTTTTAGAAATGTCAACATAAAACAAAATGTCTTGTATATCTTTATAAAGAACCGTTAAAAGTCAAATAAGGCATCAGTGCATGTTTTGTACTCCCTTCAAAGCATCAGATAAATATTAACCCTTAGCCATGTTATTCACAATGACCCAAAAACCCAAAAAATTACAGCTCATTCAAAATAAGTGTTGGGTTGTTAATTTTGTTCTAAAGTGCTTGCTTTATCACGGTTTATTCGATAGAGTGACGAGCAACAAATTGAGCAGACGCGCTTGGTTCGTCATCATAGTGGTTAACGCTTTCACTTTTCACAACATATGTTTGTGGTTTTTCAACATGTACAAATTCAGAAACCACGGCTACATTCTGCATCAATTCTTTGACGCAACTGAGATGATCAAAGTCGCGTATTTAATAAATTGTAGTGCTTATAATCCGAAATTATTATCGTTTTTACTAAAAATATTATCCGAGGAGGTGCCTTTTGGAAATTTCAATCGCAGAGTGCTAATGAAATGTTTTCAAACAGTTATAATTGTATCTGGTTATTTGAGCATCATCTACCACACACTGAAAGCCTTTTACTCCGACGAAAGTAATACCAAAGAGTATATCAAATATTACTTCTACGACAATTCCTATCTTACGTCTCATCTTGAAATGGCAACGAGGATGGTGGCGCTGAACAGATTTGTCTACTTTTACATCGCAAAGTCACCGGGCTTTCTCTACCAAGCATTGGTTTATTTTTCACTCGAGTCCCTCCGGAAGAGTGCATTTACATTGGCGGAGAAACTGTCAAATGTGAACTTGGACTTGCAAGATGTTCAGGTCGCCCACACGAAGTTGTTCGCGAGAATCGAGAAACTCAATTTACTTTTGAAGTGGATACTTGGAGTGTGGATTGTTGATTGGACTGGAAACGTCTTTTACGAAATGTTTTACATCGCATTTTCTTCTCAATATGGTATTATGACTGCGCTTTCAACTTTCATGAGTATTTTTAGCGTGTTTCTGATACTTTTATCGATGTCAGTGATGAGCGAGACAAATTCAGTCTTAATGGCGGCCTGCCATGTCAGGTCGGTCGAACAAAGTAATCTGATTTCGAAGCAGACGAAGCAACTCTTTCTGCGCGAAAGGATTCGAACTGCGATTTTGCATTTCACTCTTTTTCGCAGCGTCGTTGTGAATCAGAATTTCGTCTGTGGTCTAGTTTTCGCAGTAGCGTCATACACTACATTCGTTTGGTCAGTGATCTATCAGTCGAAGAGAGACAAATTCGGTTTACTTTGAAAATTATATTTACAATTTTGAAAATTAAGTTTGCTTAAACAAGCCACAGACGATCCAGTAACTGATAATGAAAAGACACGTTTACTTTAGATTTTTACCATGTAGCCAAGGATTTTTACTTTATTCGGAAAAAAATGTTGTGGAAATTTTTAAAAGAAAATAACCAAGATTTAATTGAGGAAGAAATCGGATATTTTAAATAGGTTAATACGTAGTAAATTTGGCATCAGACTTACTTGTAAAAATAATAAAACATTGAAAAATGAAACAGACCAATTTAAACAAAAAGCAAATATTCTAGATAAAAACGGGAAGTTTTACTGCTAGGAAATTCCGTGTTACAATGCATGAAAACGCTTGTGTTACTGTTCACACGTGTTTTCTCTAACACGGGCAAAGGACCCGTATTTTCTTAGAAAATCCGATTTTTCTCAACGAACGCGGCTTTGATATGTTGGGGTTTTCTTTAATTGGAAATGTGGGGTTGTTTATTGAACGAGACGAAACGAAAACGTCTCGTTTTGATCCATTCCTTTACAGAATTTCACAAACAATTCTCGGAAAACATCAGAAATGGTTTTTCTGTTACATTATTTATTTCCACCTTTCGACCAAATTGCGAAAGAAATAGAGCCGTTTAAAACACGATACTCGTATTCATTTTCGGTCTCTCAGCACAAGCAGAGCCGGACGTCAGAGCCCAATAGATTTAGCTAGTATAAAACTTCTAAACCGTGGTTTTTTTAGGTAGGGCTAAATTCTTACATAGACTTGTTTGTGCTACGAAGAACTAGTTGATCGGCTTTTCACGAGCATCAGCGCCATCGAGTAGTGGTGGAAGATACTTTTATCTTTAAAAAACCATTTTTTTGGCACGTGATCTCTGGCCTTCCCGCCTTGCCACGTGTGGACGCTTTTTTAAGTACGTTCGCGTTGTGTTTTCTCTTGGCTTTAGTGAATTTAATTTAAGAAAATTATTTCGCGCATTAAAAATTTTAATGGATTGGAAAGGTTTAGAAACCAGTATCAGTTCATTTTGCGCTTTTATTAATTGTGGGCATGCAAGAAAGAAAGAAAAAGAATTGTCTTTCTTTAGGTTTCCTACAAATGAGGAAAAGTAAGCTTGTAATTTTATTGTCAACTAAAACGAATATTTTTAACATAAAGGTGTAAAGCTTGGGTTTCTCAGGCTGGTAAAATGATTTGAAAGAAAAACCAGCTACTATGCTCAATAAGACATATACTGTGTGTGATAACAATTTTAAATTAGAATGTTTCATGAACTCTAATAAGGAAAGACTGGTTTGGAATGCAATTACAACTTTAAAAACCGATGAATTTCGAAAAGGTTGAGTATTTGTTGAAATTCAAATTAATATTTTCTACACTATACCTTTAACACAATCAAATTATTTTTCAATGTACTAGAAATTGAAGTTACACTTACACCAAATGAAAATTCAGACAGGTGTAAACTAGCGAAAATTTTTACTCAGAAAAATCTAGCAAACGTTTGGACACAGGCAAATCTAGCAAAGGTTTGGAATCAGGAAAATCTAATATATATAAAGGTTGACGATGGTCTGAAAGCGACAAGCAAATAGCCTTGTCAGTTTTGTATCCAAGCCCGAGAACTTATCGTCTTTTGGCAAAACTTTTTCCCTTCCCAATCCCAGAACATTGAGAAAATGGATAGATGTTATTATTGAACCGGGCTTCAATGAAAATATTTTTCACGCATTACGCGAGAAAACTGGACAAATGTCGTTAAGAAAAAGGAATTGTCTGTTACTTCTTGATGAAATTTCTTTAATGGCTGGCCTTTCATATAACGCATCGAAAGATCAAGTCGATGGCTTCATTGACAATGGAAATGGAGACAGAGAGAAAGTGTTGGCCAACGAAGCCTGTGTTTATATGGTGTATGGCATATTCTTGCCCTGGAAGCAAGTTTTAAATTATTATTTCGCCCGAGGGAAAACAAATTCATGGAAAGCCGAAGAATTCGTCAAGGAATGCATTACAAGGTTACAAAACATTGGCCTTAATGTTCGGGAGATTTTTGCTAACCAAGGCCCTTCTAATAGGAGTTTCTTCAATAGACTAAAAATTAGTGAAAACAACCCTATTTTTGGCTTAATGACCAAAACATATATGGTATATTTGATCCACCACATCTCCTCAAAAGTTTAAGAAACAACTTCTGAAAATACATAATGCAATTAGAGGGAAAACCCATAAGATTTCATCATGTAGAAAGCTTTTTCAAGTACGATCAATCAAGACCACTTCGTCTGGCACCGAAGCTTAGAAAAAGACATATTCATCCTACACCATTTTCTAAAATGAGCGTCAAGGTTGCTGCTCAAATATTCTCACACAGTTTCTGCAGGAATGTCAACATGCATTACCTTTGGTATGACAACTGAAAATCAATATAAAGTGCCGATATTAATTTGTGTTTTTTTCGTTTCTTACATTTTATGAGTACTGGAAGCCGATGCTGTTTACACATCAGATTTCATAGCGAAAGTGGACGATATGTTTGATGCAGTCAATGCTTCCAAATACGATTCAACGAAAGAACAAAGAAGGATTATGCATAAGAACTCAAGACACCATAAAGTTCCCGAGGATTCTGTGAATATGCTGAAGTCTATTAAGTTTGAAGTCCCAAATAGAAATACAAGAATATTTTGTGTTGATGGATGGTTGCTTTCAATCGCATCCATTAGAGCATTATGGAATGATCTGCATACTAAAGGTGCCAAATTCTAATTCTCAAGGCGTTTCAATCAAGACCCGCTAGAAAATTATTTTTGTACATTACGCCAAAAAGGAGGCGATCGACGAAATATCCAAATGCAATGCAGTTTCGTGATGCATTTAAACAATTGTTGACACAGTCGTTTCTTGTTAAGGGGGAAGTCTGAGGTCAGAATAACTAATACTGATAAAAATAAACGGTTGGCGGCCTTTTGAAGTAAATGGTTGGAAGTAGTTAATGAGTGCATTTCGTAAAGCTAACACTAAAATTTAATTAAATACAAATTATAAACGTAACTTTCTATTTGTCATAATAATTAAAATACGGCTTGTCAGATAACTATGGTTGAACCTTTGAAAAGTAGAGAAACCAACAGGGTATTTAATGAATCTTTATCAAAGTTGAGATAAAATTTCTACTATTAAAAATTAATGCTTTACTGAAACCCCACCGCTGTTTCTTTGTTGTTTTAAATCGATAGATCAGAGATGTCACTACTGTGAGATATTTGGAATGTATAGTTCTTTTGAAGACAGTGCGTCAATCACTTAAGCGACAAAAGAAAATCCCATTTCCACGAATTACGACAACTGGAGGAGTACGCTCTATGTTTCGGTAGTCACAACAGGGAGTCTCACGGGCCACCGAACCACCCGCCGGGAGCAGGTAGAAAAATGTCCGTAGGCTAGGAAAGGGGTGGATAACCAAAGAAAGGGCAAAGGGCGAGTCAAACATTACTCTGGGTATAATGGGGGGGGGGGGGCTAAAAAGTGCAGAATTAGAAATCAGGGGATTTTGCTCGTCTCGCTAACATCATAAGACCCAGTATCATTTGAACATTTCATATCAGCTATCCATCGATGAAATTCAAGCATTCGTGTTGTGTAAAATGTTATTATAAAATACGGGTAAATATCTAATTTTATGTAAATATCTAATTTTTGGTCAATGTCTAAATTTGTTTCTATATAATAATAAATACATTCAAATATTTAATTTAAATTAAAAATTATCTTACACAATATTGTAAAAACTTGATAAAATTTCATCCAATTAACCTTTTCAGCTTACATAGAGCCACGTAGTGGCAAATGCAAGAAGCTCATAAACTGCTGGATTTTCGTCTGCTAAACAGACGCTTTATTGAAAAATCGTCTGCTTAGCAGACGAAAATCCAGCAGTTCATGAGCTTCTAGCATTTGCCACTACGTGGCTCTATGTAAGCTGAAAAGGCTAATTCACAGTAGCTGATAAAATTTAACCCAATTTACAGTACCTGATCAATCTACCCAAATTTAGACATTTTATATGCATTTTACCAATTTACCTGAATTTAGATATTTATAGTAAATTTACCCAATATACCCATTTGAATTAAATTTTTAACCAAATTTATTGGGCTTTATCGACCAGAATAACCCCTGAGACTAATTTGCATCCAAATCTAAAAAGGTAGAGTGGTAAATTCCAAAACATTTGGTCGATTTGTCGTGGAATGACCCCAAATTTAGAAGTTTGCCAAAATTTAGATATTTACCCGAATTCAGATATTTCAAATTAAAATATTTACCCAAATTTAAATATTTAAATTTAAATACCCAAATTTAAATTCTTACCCAAATTCAATTTCAATATTTAAATTTAAATATTTACCAAATTTACATATTAAGCTGAATTAAAATATTTACCAAATTTAGATATTTACCTGATTTAAACTTTTTACACAAATTTAAGTACTTACCTAAATTATAACCCAAATTTAGACATTTACCCTAATTAAGATAATTACCCAAAAACAAGTTACCAAAAAAGATAGTTACCAAAAATTACACATTTACTCAAAATCAGATATTTGCTCAAAATCAGATATTTACCCAAAATTAGATATTTACCCAAATTTAACCACCTTTGTTAAAATTTTTTTTTAATAATTTCATAAGGACCCTTAGAATCTTCGATTTTGCCTTGTTAATTTACATAGATAAGTATATTACTTTCTATATTAAACTTATTATTTACCATGGTGAATATTAGTAGAAATTATGTTTAATTCAGAGAAAACGGAATTGTATTAGTAGATAAAACTTTATTTTAAACAAGACGTTTCGAGCCGAGGCCCTTCTTCAGTCGTTCGTTAGTTTTAATTACTTTAGTTGTCAAAAACGTTTGGGGTTTTTTAAGTTCTAAGGTCTACTTAATCCCTGAATTTAAACAAAATCGATGAGTAGGAACTACTAATATTAATCCAAGGTTACACCTCGGGTAGTCTCCTTGTTAGTTATACGCATATAAGACATTCATCGCCGCATTTTAAAAATAAAAGTATTTCACATCAGAATTTGTTTTGGTCCATTTTACTTCCTGAAAGACAGCATCGCAGCGTCAGAAACTTTGGGAGGGGGGGGGGGAGCGTTTGACCTGGCATTACCTATCCTCCCCCTCACCCCATACTCCTACGCTGGTGCCTCATGTTGGCAAGCGGGGCTTTTGTCTGTTTATAATCAGCAGCGACCCCTCGCTGCGCGTTGTCGCCGGTCCGATGCTCCGGTAGAAGCTCTATTGTTACTCGCTGTCAATCAATGCTTTTAGTTTTAAACTCGCCCGTAAAGTTCAATCGAAAATATTCACCGGCAGCACTGCCAAGAGACGAGTTTCAGCGCCATCTAGTATTTTTTTCTCGAAACACAAAACCTCAGACTTCCCCCTTAACAGTGATGGACAAAACTGTGAATCTGATGTCGGGGAAATTTTACTAACACTAAAATGTGTGAAATCTGATCTGAAAAACAAAAATAATGATTTGGAAGAAACAGGCCCATCAGTGGCAAACCCTGTCGGTTTCAGGTTTCAAAGGTTTAGATGCCAGTGCTGTCGCTGAAGCTTTCGGTAATACAATAGATATGAACGCGTTATCGTATATTACCGGCAGCGTCATTAGAAAAATTAGAGGTTCACATTCTTGCGAAAGTGATACGACTATTTGTCGATTTCTTACTGAATTTCAAGAGTTAGAAAATCAAAATCAGTCTTTCACACATTTAAAGGCGTATGCCTACAAAAAGGGTGATTTTGGAGGACTAATTTCTCCACCTGACATAGTAACAGCGTTCATGCTACAAATCGAGAAAGTATTTATAAGAATCTTTAATTAAAAAATTGTACGAAAGGAACATTTTATTCAAATTGTTAAAAGAATCTCAAGATATTGAGGGTGAAATATATGTTGGTTTTAAAACCAAAATTGTTAGTACCTATTTGAAAATGAGAATATACTACGCAGTTATCTTCATCACCTGGGATATTTCAGATAAGCGAAAGAAAAATAAGAAGACAAGGAAAGGAAAGAAACCTGATAAAAAATGGTTAAAAGTCAGCCATATGGGATGTTGAAGATAGTTTGATTCGTGTTTCTAAGGATACAGTTTAAGTTTGTGCAGTCTAATAAAAGTGAATACACATTTTTAACACTATATTTGTAATTATTTTAATTAAACCTAACAAACGTGTAGAAATAAAATATATATACTAACAATTTCCGTAATAAAATGTACTGGTTCTAATAGAAAAATTAATCGTGTTTATTTAAAAATGATAATATAATATTCTATCCTATTTTTAAATAGGATTTAACAGATGAGAGAGGAAAAACCAACATAACAATAATAACAACAAATGGAAAAATTGTTCTTATGTAACCTATTTTAGCCATACAAGAGTTAGAAAAAAGTATAAAAATATCATTTTCCAACTCATCAATTAAAATTCCATATTTTTACCGCATTTTTTCATTTATGCAAAGATAAGATAGGTGGCAGATCATAGCAGTTATTTTAGTTCCTTCCACCGATACTACGTGGCGCTAGGTGTACAATTGTCAACCTATCTACAGCACTGATTAAGTCTCCAGTCTATGAAGCGAAAGCTTATATAGTCTTTGGCTAAACCCCTGTCAAGGTTGCAAGTGGACGTCATGAAAATGGCTAAAAACGTGTTCCCGCGAAGGTTCACCGTGGAGAGCGAAATCTCGATTTTCCAAATTACACGTCCACGAAAACGTAGTGTTTGTAAAGTGAACTATCAAACGTGTAAAGACCCTTATATTGTTGACACTCAAAGGTCAGCCAATATTATAATTAAAGAACACAAATATGATTGCATTATAAATTAACTTAATTGTAATAATTAATATTGAGTTTCAACAAGATATTGACTAATATAACCCAGAAATTGTATATTGTGAAAGTTATTACTTGAATAGAAAATTTATCGAGGGGGTATTATCAATAGTACATGTAAGGTGCAAAGTGGATTAAATAAAGAAATAAATTCAGAAGCTAAACTTTAAAAAATCACCAGTTAAATCAATTTTAAATGCAAATAAAAATTAAATGTATAAACATTATGTCGTTTGTAAGAAAACAATCGTAGGAAATATCTTTTAGTTTACATTACTGTTTAGTAAGCCTGAAAAAGACCGCGTCGTCGGCCGAAAGGTCGTGACGATTTTTAAATAAAAGTTTTTAATAACAATGAGACCCTTTATTTATAAAAAAATATATATATATATTACTATCACTATGGAAGAAAGAGGTTTTAAAGTTACTGTTTATAATATCTTGGGGCTTATTAATGAAAAATTTGGAATGTTGTTTTTCTGCTAACAACATTGTGTTACACTCGTGGTTGTTGATGCGGTCGGCAGTCTCGGTTTCCCTCTGTTCCGCAGACCGCTTTCTCTTCAATGCCCCGCCTTCGCCTTCCTTACTGGCTAACTAAAAGCTTGATCGAACGAACGACCAACGTACCAAGCACTCCTTACTATATAGATACATCGCATGGGCATGCTGGCCCAACCTTTGTGAGGCCTCAGTAAAGGTTTTTATTAATAAAAGGGTATACAAAGCAAGAAGAGGCTAAAGTCAATATGATAATACTGTGTGTTGTTGTTGGGCGTCGGTCAATAAGGTAGCGTTTAAATGGTTTTTTAGAAATGTCAACATTAAACAAAATGTCTTGTATCTCTTGATAAAGAACCGTTAACAGTCAAATAAGGCATCTGTGCATGTTTTATACTTTGTTCTATGCATCAGATAAATATTAACCCTTAGCCATGTTATTAACAATGACCCAAAAACCCATAAAATTACAGCTCATTCAAAATAAGTGTTGGGTTGTTAATTTTGTTCTAAAGTGCTGGCTTTATCACGGTTTATTCGATAGAGTGACGAGCAACAAATTGAGCAGACGCGCTTGGTTCGTCATCATAGTGGTTAAAGCTTTCACTTTTCACAAGATATGTTTGTGGTTTTTCAACATGTACAGATTCAGAAACCACGGCTACATTCTGCATCAATTCTTTGATGTAACCGAGATGATCAAAGTCGCGTATTTAATAAATTGTAGTGCTTATAATCCGAAATTATTATCGTTTTTATTAAAAATATTATCCGAGGAGGTGCCTTTTGGAAATTTCAATCGCAGAGTGCTAATGAAATGTTTTCAAACTGTTATAATTTTATCTGGTTATTTGAGCATCATCTACCACACACTGAAACCTTTTTACACCGACGCAAGTAATATCAAAGAGTATGTCAAATATTACTTCTACGACAATCCCTATCTTACGTCTCACCTTAAAATGGCAACGACAATGGTGGCGCTGAACAGATTTGTCTACTTTTACATCGCGAAGTCGCTGGGCTTTCTCTACCAAGCATTGGTTTATTTTTCACTCGAGTCCCTCCGGAAGAGTGCATTTACATTGGCGGAGAAAGTGTCAAATGTGAACTTAGACTTGCAAGACGTTCAGATCAGCCATACGAAGTTGTTCGCGAGAATTGAGAAACTGAATTTACTTTTGAAGTGGATACTTGGACTGTGGATTGTCGATTGGACTGGAAACTTCTATTACGAAATGTTTTACATTGTATTTTCTTCTCAATATGGTATTATGACTGCGCTTTCAAGTTTCATGAGTATTTTTAGCGTTTTTCTGATACTTTTATCGATGTCAGTGATGAGCGAGACAAATTCAGTCTTAATGGCCGCCTGCCATGTCAAGTCAGTCGAACAAAGAAATCTGATTTCGAAGCAGACGAAGCAACTCTTTCTGCGCGAAAGGATTCGAACTGCGATTTTGCAATTCACTCTTTTTCGCAGCGTCGCTGTGAATCAGAATTTCGTCTGTGGTCTAGTTTTTGCAGTAGCGTCCTACACTACATTCGTTTGGTCAGTGATCTATCAGTCGAAGAGAGACAAATTCGGTTTACTTTGAAAATGATATTTACAATTTTGAAAAGTAAGTTTGCTTAAACAAGCCACAGACGATCCAGTAACTAATAATGAAACACACGTTAACTATATGTTTTTTATTTTATTCGGAAAAAATGGTTGAGGAAATTTATAATAGGAAAATTGTTTGATACAAAAAAGAAAATAACCAAGATTTAATTGAGGACAAACTCGCTTATTTTTAGTTTAGCCATACATTAAAAAGAAATCGTATATTTTAAATAGGTTAATACATAGTAAATTTGGCATCAGACTTATTAGTAAAAATAATAAAACATTGAAAAATGAAACAGACAAATTGAAACCAAAATAATATTCTAGATAAAAAGGGGAAGTAAAGTGATCCATCAATAATATAAAGACTCTTATATTGTTGACACTTAAAGGTCAGCCAATATTAGAATTTAAGAACACAAATATGATTGCATTACAAAGATTGAACTTAATGGTATATATAGATTGACTGGGATAACCCAGAAATTGTATATTGTGAATGGGGTTACTTGAAAAGAATATTTATCGAGGGCGTTATTATCAATAGTAAGTTGAAAAGTAGATTAAATATAGAAGTAAATTCAGAAGGTTAACTTTAAAAAATCTACCAGTTAAATCAATGTTTAATAAAAATTAAATTTAAATGTATAAACATTATGATGCTGTTTGTAAAAAAAACAATTGTCGGAAATATCTTTTTCTTTACATTACTGTTTAGTAAGCCTGAAAAAGACCGCGTCGTCGGTCGAAAGGTCGTGGCGGCTTTTAAATAAAAGTCTGTAATAACAGTGAGACCCTTTCTGTATAAAATAAAATAAAATATTACTATCACTAAGTTACATTTGATAATATCTTGGGGCTTATTAATGAAAAATTTTGAATGTTATTTTTCTGCTAACAACATGGTGTTACACTCGTGGTTGATGATGAACAACAGGTGCATTTGCTATCCTGGTCGACAACGGACAAATACTGATCTTTCATACCAGTTATATCTTATATTAGGACCGGGAAATGCTCTCCTAATCAACCTAAGAGCGGAACTACTTTCATATTATTTGGACTAGCCTAGCCCACCTTTGAAGGTAAATTGTCGATAGCATGCATGCCCATAAACGTTATTATCACCCTGGAATCCCAATTTATTTAGTTTCAAGAAATATTTAATTTGAATAAATTTCTGATCAATGAAACTCTGCGCTCGACCTTAAGCGGGAAAACCTTCAACTGCTTCGAGGTGGAACGAACCATTGGGTTGCGGTCCCAACGCCACTACCATTGGACTACGAAGCGCGCGTATGAGGAGGAAAACAAATTTCGTCGGAAAATGCATACTGATGTTAAATATGTTACTTATGGTAATACTAATAAAAGTAAATAAGAAGCTTTCAAAGTTTAGTAAACTCAGTTTTCTATCGTGTATAAATCATTTACGGGGTGAGTATATTCGCACTCCCCGGAAACCAACTGAAAATAGCATTTGGGGACAATTCATTTGCAAGGGATCGGCCGATTGGTGGACAAACAAAGAAATCCCGTATACTTTCCAAGAAATCCGAAATCCAGCTAAGATTTCTTAAAAAATTCTTCGGAATCCAAAAATCTGTCGCAAAATCCAGTAATAAATCTAGAAATCCACCACGAAATCCGACGAAAAATCTTAAAACCAAACGAGAAACCTAAATATCCGTCGAGAAATCCTGAAATCCGACAAGAAATCTCACGATTAATCGAAAAATCGCGAAATCTGATAAGAAATCCCGAAATCCGGGACTTAAGTTAAGAAATCTTGAAATGCAGCGTAAAATCTTGGAATTCCAAATCAGTACCAATTTTTAGTGAATGTCCGACCCCTAGGGATCGCCACAACCGCAAAACAAAAACGAAAGGATAAACAATGAACAAATGTGATATTTTATTCTGGTTACCATAAGTAACATAATAAAAATAAGTATGACACTTCCTATTGCTTTAATGCTAATTTTCTAACCGAACCTTTTTTCGGAACTGATACTCTCATCAAGCTGTGACTTGGACTCGCGACTTGTCGTTTTGGATGACTACTTTTTGATAAAAATTTAAGCCTAATATCGGAGAGCACGTTCTGGAGTCGTGAGGGGCTTTGGCTTTGTTTAGAAGCCCGCGTTCGAATCATGCGTGATAAAAAAAACATCAGCTCGTGGCGCCCAGAAAACCTTTTTTAATTTTAATCATTTTAGCCTAATATTCCGCGAATCGATCGGAAACCAGATATTTCGGTTTAGCGGAAGTCTCGCATATTTTAGACACTAGAGAGCTCTGTGCTGAGAAAACATATTGATTACGCAATAACTATGAAAATCAGTTTGGTTGTAAATCTCGTTAATTATCATACTTATTGTTATTATGTTATTTATGTTGTTACCAATAACAGATACCAGGGAATAGTTTTTCTTCTGCAGGTTATTCGATTTTGTTTTGCTCGAAAAATGTAATCAGTAAAAAATCAATATTGAGCTCTTCGTGTCCGTGTAAGAGTAATTCACCTAATTTGATCATAGGGAGCCATCATTTGACGAATAATAAATACCCACTTTGTCTAGGGTTCCTTGGGCAACATCCCATTCAAAGATTTCTATTTGGGGTAGTTAAAGTTATGCCTAGTCTTCAGTACAGAAAGTTAAGACCAGAAACTAAAGAAATATGTACAGGGAATATAACCTCAGGTATTTTTTTCAGCTCCGGCCGCTATTGACTTTGGCTTTAAAAATGTTTGGTGCCACTGTATATAAATGGTGATCTTAAAATTAAAATCTTCGGCTTCTTTAAAATAAAACGGTCGCTGTTATGTTGTTGGTTTATCAAAAATAAACTTGTTTGCAATTTCTTTAACAACATATTTATTTATCAAAGGCTGAGCTATAGTTATTATAACTTTTTTGTCTTGCCTGAGTAGCGTCCTCCCAGCTTGACGTCATTCCCCTCACGCACTAGTGACATCTGGTGGGAACTGTTTATTATAAATGTACGATATTAGTAGATATTTTCTCACAGATTGTGACTAGAGTAATTTAATAGTTATTATTTGCATTAAATAATACCAAAGTCGCTACCAAGGACGAATATGATCGGCTCAATAATAACGAAGCCTCTGTCTCTCCAAGTTGAACATTGGTGGCAGTGTAATAAAGAGGCCATAGCCCAGGCGTTGTTTTGACTTACTTATTTAATTTTTTCAAGACACACCATTAGATCTAAAGACAAAACTTTCATATCCGTCTATTTTTGGTCGTAGCCTATCAATATCGTTGTTATAATCTAAAACAGTTACAAGTTTTACAGCAAAATAGCCTTTCCGCCTAAGAAAATTATAATTACTCACGATAAGTGAAAAAAAAAAAACAATTATTAAAAATTGATAATTTCTATTTATGATCGAAGAAAGAAACTAAAACAGCCTGGAATTCACGAAGTACGTCAAATCGTCAAGGAATGATATATCTCGAAGTTTTTTCGATTTGGTTTGCAATCGAATGTGGAGCCAACCAAGGCTTGTCCCTCTGTTAGTCATTTAAATCCTCAAAGTAGAAGCCACTAGCTACTAGCTCATTTTAAACATGATCCAGAAAGGAAGTTCAAAAAGAATACATATTTAATTTATAATTTATATTATTTTATTTAAACAAGGAAATTCATTAAAAACTACCTTCCAAAGATCTTAATAATAATAATAATAATAATAATAATAATAATAATCAGCTAGGCTAATACCCAAGGCACCACCTTAGGCCCTAGTCATTGCAATACTCAGCCCACGACTAAAAGTTCTTTAACCAATAAAAGCATATCGCAGCAATTTAATTCTTTCCCAAGCAGAAGGACACTAAAATTTGAACTCGTATCATAAGTTACTAAAAATAATAACTTTATCATTATTTAACAATTTTTTTATTTTTTTATATTGCCCTATAGTTAAATCCACCGTAACCCGTGGAATACGTAACAAACTAATTTTTTGTTGCTATTTCGAGTAGGCGGTTTTCGAACGTATAGAATCAATTATGAAAGATCGATACAATCGTTTTCGAGATACAAATTTGTACCATTTTATAAATTTGGATCTTGACTTCTATTTATGGTGCCTCGCCTAAGTTAACAAATGTAATTTTTGGGGTAACTGGTTTTAGTTACGTTACAAACAAGATTTAGCAAATTATGTTTGACACCGCCCACCCTCTCGAAGAGAGCGAACTGGGAAGTCCCAACCCCATAATTATAATAACACTATTAAACTATTATTAAATTGAACCTATTTATTTATCGTCTAATCGCTAGAAAACTCATCATACTATTTATGAACAAAACAAGTACTAAATTACGACTGTAAATTAAAATAATTGATGTATTTGTTTCCGATATAAACTTTGAGTGTCCCCTCCGACTCCACCCTCCTCCCTGTAACCTTAAGTATGACGCTTTTACAATCCCCACTCCCCACTCTTACTGCGTTACATAATTTTGTTGAACGGCCTAATCACTCATCGGGAACAAAGGCTGTCTAAAGTGAATGCAATCTATAAAGAATACTACCAATTTACAAAAGTGTAAACACTACAGCTCCATATGTTGAAAAACATTTTTTCCGGGTCTCCATCGGCAGAGTAGTGTTGACTCGCATATTTTTGGTTTAACAGATTTTATTTTCCGGAGCAGTGAAGACTAAGCTCCATTTCCGGGTTACATTATCTGGTTTACTCTAAATATTTATTACGTTAACAGGTTTCTTTATTTGCACTTGACGTTTGTTAGCAAAATTTATACAATTTCTTTTAATTGAATTCACATTTCCGAGTAATTTTATTCCATTTTTATTTTAAGAACATCGATTTTATAATGTTTTATTTGCCATTCCAGGTGATGGTGCAAAGGATGAGCAACAGCTGCAATTTATTCGTGCCATAGATAATTATCGTTGGGAAAACTTATATAATTACGATTTGGTTCATACTATAAGAAAACTATTGCTCTGAGCGTAACTGTTTGGAAAACAGTGTCACAGAGCGATCGACCAGGCCATTGGTCTCAAAAACGTTTTAGTCTAGAGATCTTAAATTTCAAGACTTCATTTATTGGAAAAGGAACATTTCAATTTGTATATTTAAAAAAAACGCAAAATAAGTCACAGTTTTCTAATAATAATTAATCATTGATCATTGATAGGCGTCAGACAAAACGTTTCAACAAGAATTCTGCAGAGCGTACTATCGAAACTATGAATAAAACTTGTTTGATCAAAAAAGGTAAATTTTTAAATAATTTATAAGCAAAACACTCTTCAGTAGACCAATAATAAATTGTTTATTCAATTAGTGATTTAAGACCTACTAGTTACAACAAAACATGCTATTTTTACTTGAACAAAGCATAGTGATATTGTGATTTATTGACATGAAACAAAAGATATTAAGGAAATGAAGTTCAACAGAGTAAAAACCTCAATATAATTCACTACAGGTCTGGTTAAACAGTGTTGGCAGGCGTTCGATGTACGTGATCCGAGATAAGCCCCACAGGAATAAGTCGAGCGGGCTTAAGTTTGACGATCCTGCAGGTCAAGAAACGGGACCGTTTCGGCCAATCTATCGCTAAGAAAACTCCACGTGGAGATTTTCCATAACATCACACTGTTTATGTGCTAGAGCACCGTCATGCTGAAACCAAAGTCCTCGAACATCGGCACGGAAATCAACAAATCGAAGATTCCAACTCTTTCGCAACTTCATTTAAGTTCTTTGGAACAGTGCGCCTGCTACTAAGGTTAGCCAATTGTTCAGAATGTGCTAACCTTTTAATAGACCTAATACGTCGAGTAGTTCGTGACTTAGAAATTTATATTATTGTCAAACTGAGGTTCCAAGGACAAGGTTATCATCCCATCAACATGGAAAATATTGTTCTTGTTTACTTTGCTCCAAGCGTTAGGACCACAAGCAACGATTGGGTATTGTCAAGGGGTTATGTCTGGAGAAATCGTGACGCACGCCCTGAAACATCCTGTATATTGATCAAATTGTAATGGTAGACGCTCTCATTCGAATGGATACTACACTTCGAGTTTAGAAACCTACTATTAATTTAAAAAATAAATATACAAAAGCATTTTTCACGTATATCGAAACAAGATTTGGATCTTCGAACCTTTTATCTATCCTGTTTTTAAAAACATTTTTATCTAGTGATTGTACATATTTGTCATAAATTCTCCATAGCCTAAAAAAATAAATCAGCCATCTCGAATAATCCTACACATGGGTTTGCTTTTAACCAGACTTCCTTATAACGACCATTCTGTTAATGAAACTGACGCCATGACTTGAAACACTCTAAAAACTTGATTCTAAAACTAATATCTGTGCTTTTTCATTATTCTGCCTTCAGGGGCATGCCAACGTGTTAACAAGAGCAGGGGAAAAAACATTATTATAAGCATATATCTTGTTAAATAGGCTGCGGCTGAAAAACTGCCGAAAGATAGAAAACAAAACACAAGGGTGTCGCATGTTTACTGTTTAGTCGGCCTGTCAGGTTGGTGAATAAGTATCCTGAGTGAACTACAACTCTGCACAAAGTCTGCCCCCACTCTGAAATAGAAGTGGGAGCCGGTCGCCCTGGTCTGCCTTTAAGAGTTGTATTTATTCTACGAAAAACACTTTCTGGAAAATACTTTTATTTCTTACAACACATAAATATTAAAATAATATTTTAGGAAAAAGATATTGAGAGCGTTCGCTTTGAAGGTCAATTTTTTTAGGAGAGGTCGTCTACAAAAACTTGGTGCAAGGCAACGAAGCATTTCGGAAGTTTTGTATTGTCTAATTATATAAAACTTCCGAAATGCTTCGTTGCCTTGCACCAAGTTTTTGTATTGTCTAATTATATCGGCTCTCTTAAATCCTGACTGCAAAGCCTCCTCGTGGCGAGAGCCGGGCAACGTATGGCTAATAACCTGCGGCTGATTTGCACAGGTACACTGTTCCTATCCAGTGGTTTGATGGGGTCACTGGAGCTCTTGAGGGGCTCCACACCCGGCGTTCGGTGTCGCGGGGCTCTTGGGGGCGGTCCACACCCGGTTTGCTGGGTCACTGGAGTCCTCGAGGAGGTGTCTCGTGATCGGGGCGCTGGGTCACTGGAACCTCGGGGGTGTTCCATACTTGGCATTCAATATCCTACTGGGGAGGATTTGTGTGGTGGAAGAGGAAGTCACTCTAGTCCTCAGCTGTGCGAGGGTGGGAATTAGGGCAGCCCATGGTGTCGCCTTTTGTTGGGCCATGATGAGGGCGTTTGTTTGCCATATGTGAGCCAGTCTTTATGGCTGTCTCACTGGCCGAACGTTTGTTTCGCAAAGTGCATTTTTGTCCGGCATGACTCTTTGTCTTGTGTGCCGCCGTAGTGCCCAGCGGAACGGCGGGGTACAAATACATAATCTTATGTCTAATTATATCGTCTCACAAATCGAAAGTTCGTATTACTTTCCAGTAAGTGTCGCAACACAAGACTTATTAGCGGGCTTTCTCGCTTTTTCGTGTTTGCTCGATCTCGTGTCTCCCACAGCCGAAGTTGGCACCTTGTGAGAGGGTGGGTGTTTTCACTCTGCCGACCTAAAGTGGTGTTTTAGGAGTAGAATATGTGGCATCTGTTTCTAAGTGAAGAACGTGGTCACTGCTTTTCGTATAGAAACTGAAATCTGCTGTAGATCGGGGTAACTATTTTGTAGGTGGCTTTAATCAGGCGGCGGTGATTGCAACACACATCTAATTTGACGCTTTGATTAACCAGCTTTTAAAATCCTTTCCCACTTAAATTAAAGACCGCCTAGTCCCTGGCCCTATCTAATGGTGTGATGGGGTCACTGGAGCCTGTGGGGGGCTCCATACCCGGCTCTCAAGGTCACTGGAGTCCTCGAGGAGGTGTCTCGTGATCGGGGCGCTGGGTCACTGGAACCTCGGGGGTGTTCCACACTCGTCATTCTGTGACCTACTAAGGAGGGTAGTTTGCAGTGGAAGAGGAAGTCACTCTAGTCCTCAGCTGTGCGAGGGTGGGTCTCGGGCAGCCCATGGTGTCGCCTTTTGTTGGTCCGTGATGAGGGCGTTTGTTTGCTATATGTGAGGCGGTCAAAATGGCTGTCTCACTGGCCAAACGTTGAATCGCAAAGCGCACTATGGTCCGGGGCTGGTTGTTTTAGGTGGCCGATGTAGTGCTTAAGGCGGAGCAGCGGGGTACAAATACATATACTTATGTCCCTGGCCATTAACGGGTCAGAGTGTGCAATAACAGGTGGCTTAACCAGGAAGTCGGGGTCCAGGTAGGGGCTGGAAACTGAGTTTCGGCTCAGGCTAACGGAAAGGGTCCGTGCAAACTAGCCGCCTCGGCGGATTGGGTAGCCTGCTGTGGGGCGGCGGTTCTGTTTCCTGGCCTTTTGGAGTCACACCGGGATCTCCGGTGCCAGCTGTGCCGGGTTACTTGGACTGCTGTGTGCTCGTCGTTTCCCTTTTGGAGCTCTCTCCAAAGGGTTTGACTCTTTACCTACGCAGGTAGGGTGTCGGCTGGAGTTGCTACAGCATCCACTCTTAATCCCACTACTATGTGCGAAGTGGGAAACTGTCCAATTATTGCTGTACCTTCTGCTGGTTTGAGTGGCTTGCGTCAAAGGTGCGACCATCAGTAGTAGGGTACTACTACCCATGCAGGATTTGTCACCTGGATGGACGCTGGCGTATGGTCTCTGTTACTAGTTACACCGGGCTATAAATTCTGACACTCTGTTTTGAGCTCCCTGGTATGTATTTACTTACGGTACGGGGGTATATAAATCTCGATAATGTATGTTCCCTTTGCTTCAAGATTCATTCGTCAGTTTTCTTCTAAAAAAAACGAAAAACGCTACCTTCTAATCAATATTTACCCTCGTCTTCGAGTATGCCTCACCATTTTCGAGTATACCTAATAATCTTCGAGCTTCATCCGTCAGTCTTAAAAAAATTCATTAAATCAAAATTTTCCTTGTCTTCAAGTATTCGCAATATTTATTTTCGAGCTGTCTTCAAAACGTACTCATCATTCTTCTAATCGTCTTCATCATCTTCGAACTTCATTAGTCAGTCTTCTTCTAAAAAAAAACCCCTACCTTCAAATCAAAATTTTCCCTCGTCTCCATCTACTTATGTTCGAGCTGTCTTCGAAACGTACTCATCAATCTCCTAGTTGTCCTCATCATCTTCGAGCTTCATTTGTCAGTCTTCAAAAAAAACCACGTTTCGATCAATTACCTTCGCGCAGTTTTCGAGACCTATTCATCAATCTTCTAGCCACCATCTCCATCTTCAAGATACAGCCGCCAGTTTTCTTCTTCTAAAAAAATCGCCTTCTAGTACTACTCATTATTATATCAACGAATATACATACTTACCTTCGATCGTCATCAGTCAGTCCTAAAAAAAAACAAACATTCGTCTATATATCAACAAATTTACTTACCTTCGCGTTGTCTCCGAGACCTATTCATCCTCAATCGCAATTTAATAAAGAAATCCTTAATGTGGATAACTCTCTTTCATATAAATGTGTATAAATACCTACAATTCAAGCGTTATCTATATCCTAGTTTCAATTAATTTTTCATCTGTCACTCTTTTTTAGCTCTTACTTTGTTTATATAATTTATTTAATTCTGTAATTGTTAATTTTTTAATTTGGTTATAAACTTCATAGGCGGCCGGCGGGTTGTGGTGCGCCTCTTGTGTCTCCTAGTGGGGTCGGGCTGGGTCGGGTTCGGTGGGATCAGTCTTTCCCATGGCCTGGCAGTTCCCTTGTTTGTGGTTTTGCTATTTTAGTCAAATTTATAAATATGCAATTTCATTTTCTGCTTCCAAACCCCCCGGTTTGTATTTATTTACGGTACGGGGATATATAAATCTGGAGATTGTATGTTCTCTTTGCTACTAAACATTGATGCGCCATTTCCATCCTTGGTAGTCGCAATACGGCAACAAATTTTGGATGAAATTTTGAATTCCGCCATTTCAATGTGAATTTCTCCTGGCCAAAATGCCCAGATTTTCTCATCCAATTCCATTTGTAACTCTTTAAATACAGTGGTATCTAGAATGTCTAAAGGAATATAAAGTCTAGTTTTTATACAGTTCCAATTTCGGTTGATCATTCTTCCGGATTTTTACTAAAAGTTGCATTATCTTTGATAATGTCAAATAAACTGTTCTTCTGACAGAGATAATCCTAGGAGAGAAAGATCAGCAAAGGTAGTTATATCGTTGACTTTGTAATCGAGATATTTATAAGTGGTTACGCTAACCCTAGCTGCTACTTTTCCTTTTTCATATCACACGTCCATGTGATTATCTACCAAACATCATATTATTACAGCATTTTACTTTTATGTTACGTGCAAATAATTATTATCGATGAAATTTGATATCATAGATTTTATATAATTATTTTAAAAAGCGCACCATAAGAAAAATTTAATTTAGGCAAAGTATGATGCGTCCTCTACCTGAAATATCTTACACACTTTACGTATTGATTAAAATACTCCCATTTTCATAATTTACATTAATTAATTTATCTTAAAACTAGCACAAACCAGTGGCGCCCCTAAACTACCATTTACGTTTAACAGTACGCCACGCACTAAAACACCAGTAATGGCGTATGAAAAATAGTTTATTACTCAAATGAATCGACTTTCGTGGAAACACACGAAGTTAAATCTTTAATTTGTTGAAAATCTCGTCTTTTGTTAATTCTTGAGCTACATAAATGTTACTCTCTTTTGCTTAGTTAATTATAAATTACTGAAAATGTGAACGACCCGGACTTATAACTAGTTTCTTCCATTCGATAGAGAAATAGAAGCACCGAAAATGTTTTTCTGTTAATCACAATTAAAATGTGGCTAGTTTTAAAAGACAAGTCCAATAATGGCTTTTCGTTGAGAAAACCTTTATATCTGGCAGTTATACAGTTAGTACCATTTTCCAAAACATTTCTCAAAAACTCAGAAAGGTTACTCTCCACCATTTCCTGTATTCCGATTCATTGTTCCTTCTCATCGGTCTCCTATTTATCCACGTTGTCGCAATTTTCGTATCGAAGAAAAGAAGAGACAAAACGAATACAAAAAGGCACACCTGAAAATTTGAAAAAAAAAACATACATTTTAAAAAGGTGGTTTAGAGATTCACCTCTGCGACGATATATATTTTTTTTACTGTAAGCGTGTTGGAAAGCTGGTTTGGCTCGTAGGAAAGAAAATTGATCAACACCAAGGAATAGAACCTATAAAGATGTGCTTCTTTAAAAACTTGCTGAAGTTAACGGTAATAGTTAGTGTAGGGAGCTGTTGGCTCGATCACGTAGCATGCTGGGCTTGCCACCACCCTCCTACGTATTGTAACCCGGCCACTTGATTTAAAGGCAACCAAAATTAAATTTTGTTCTATGCTGAATATTAGGGTGTTATCTGCAAACAGAAATCAGTGACTATACTCAATAAACAATGATCTACCGATATATTTGTGGAAGCTAAGAATACGCCAAAATAATATATTTTCTAGTGAATAAAATTTATTCCAAATATGTACAAAAATAGCTTTAATTGCTAAAATTAGCAATGATTTGTAAGAGTATAAGGCTATATATTTATTTAAATGATTTCACGCCTTCCAAACAGTTATTATTAAATATTAGATGAACTTATCAGTTTTGAAAATAAGATTTTCTTTGGTCTGTTACAGTGTCACATTTGATTTTCTAGTTTACTCCTCTAATGCGTGAGTCTCTATAAATATATGATATTATCGATTCGATCAATTGCTCTAAAATGTAGTTTTATATATCCGAAAAGTAAATTTCTATTATCATCGCTAAATATAAAACCGTATTTTGGAAATATCATAATAGTATGGGTGTGGTGCGTTCTAACCCAACCGGACTAAATTTAACCGAAACATATTTAAATTATCAAAAACCAAACTTTATCATTCATAAACACAAGCAACTGTTTTGTAATGAATATTAGTTATTCCCAAAATCCCTTTGATTATTATAAAGCATTGACCATATAGAATGTTCACTTTCGTTCAATTACAGTCAATTAAATTGTTATTATTTCGTTAACAGTTGACTATATTTGGGTTCTATTGAAAATTTTATTAATTTATTTGTTCGATAAAAATTGGTGTTCGTTTTCCCAGATGGCGGGCGATCCCATCAGAGTTGGGTCATGTGCACCAATTTTTTAGTAAACCATAATGGTCCTTTGGCAGCGGCGAAGCAACCAGGGGGAAATGTCCCTGCTAAATTTTCTACTAGGGGACAACACCTGTGTTTACCCCCTTGAAATATTGTGAATTTTTTTTACAACCATTATGAAAAAGAAAAATTGGTCGTATAAAACTTTAAAAAACAAAGTAAGAGCGAATTCAAATTCAACTTCATTCATTTGTCATTTATAAGGATTAATTCAGAGCGTAGGTAGAAGTTGGACCCCTATCGGCCTAGTTTCAAAATATATATATGAAAGCAGACCAAGAATTATAATGAAGACTCTTCATTATGATTTTTGGTCAATTTGAAGTAAAATTTCCAAATATTTGTCCACTTTTCTAATATCAAATATTGTGGGGCGTCTCGCTCGCAATGTACCCCTCAAACTCAAAAACGTTCCAGCATCCCAAAAGAAAAACCAAGGGGGTATCGAAGTATTGGTGAATACATAGATAGTGGCAAGACTAATAAGAAATAAATTTCACCGATACTCTGGCAACTTTTTCAATTTCCGTTAAACGGTTTTTGTTGCCCGAAATTATTTAATTATGTCGGTCTTAGAATTTGGGACGTTGTATTACTCACCCAATTTAATTTAATTTTTGCAAATTTTGATTTGCTATTTGCTTTTGGCATTTTGGTAAAACACCTTCCTCGTTACAAAGCTGAAAAGTTTCAAACGTATTGTTGCTGTGAAAACGATCAGCGTTATACTTTAGTGTTTTGTTACGGCAAATATTATTTTCTAACTCAAAAGACCGTTACAATACTTAAATTATCATGGATAACGACTTCAGGCTATAAAACTAAATTCCATTTTGCTTTATTATTAATAAATCAATGAAACTCAGTAAAATAACGTTTATATGACGACCACGCTTGGCGAAAACTCATAATGATTACTTTAAAAAACAATACCTTTTCGACTCCTGACACTATTGTACTATTTTAGGGCTAAATCAGTTTATATTTCGAAAGAAATAAGCTTTATTGAGACCTGTGTAATAACTTGCAAATTATTTTGAAAAGGGCCATAAACTTATTGTATAATGACATGCTTTGCTTGATTATGTTTGCCAATAGAATTTAATTTCTCAATAATAGGAATTCATAAAATAAACATATTGAACTTTAAAAAAAATATCTGTAGTTGGGAGTAACTTTATAAAGGATATTCAATAATAACGAATACATGTTGTGAAGCCTGGAATTGGTCGGCTTATGTTTAAACCATGTACGAGAGTCGAACCGTAAAATACTCGGTATATAATAATGATGGGTCTACGACAATTGGTCGAAAACTTTTTCGTTGTACGAAAAATAGTTGACACTCTTTTGGGTGAATGGTTATTGGTTGTAGTTAACAAATGGTCGGGACGATGATACGGAGGCGACGTCAATTGGGTGTAAGAGTCATTTTGGTGTACGGAAATTCGGAGTATGACAATTGATAGTTAACGAAAGATGGATGAACGATATTTGCGTGTTCGCACTTTTTTGGAGGACGAAAATTGAGTGGGTACAATTTGGGAGGACGACACTAGGAAGGACGACAAATGGGAGGACGACTTTGCGGCGAACGATAATTGGGTTAATGAGGAAATTGGGTTTTAGCGATAATTTGGTGTTAAGACAATGGAGAGTATGCGACAAATTAGTGACCCATAATAAGGTGCACAAGACAAATTGGTGAATGTCAGTTGGAAGAATGCGGCAATCGGGTCGATGATTATTAGTCGAACGGTAATTCAAATGCAGAAATTTGGTGGTACCAAAAGTGACATGATTACCAAAAATGTGACATTAGGATCTATTTCTCAATGAATGTTTAGACCGAAATACAAATTGGGAGCGGACAACGGAGGATATGCTTTGGGGAGGCTAGGAAGTTAAATCGAAGAAATAACGCCTCGTAGTGAGGAACGGAAGAGCTATGTAGCACTGGTCAAAGCTAGTGTATATTATTAATTTTTGGTCGTTCTATCGAGACGCTATCGTCATCTACCAACTGTGTAATACAAGCCGAAAATTCATTAACCATTAGCATGCGAAAGTGCAGGGAGTGTCACACTTTTGGGAATTACGCCACTTTCGGTTGTACAGATACCAAAATCCCGTACACTTTGTCTAAAATCGCAAAATCTTTAAACTCTCTCTCTCTCTCTCTCTGGTAAATTAACATTGAAATCTCAAAATCACTTCAAAAATTAATGTTAAAATCGCAAAATCTTTACGAAATCCTGAAATCCCGTACAAAATAATGGTAAGTACATGTCCGATCCCTCGAAATATACCTTTGGCTTGGTTTAATAAAGTAGTAACTCTAACATACTAACTAGCTTACTACGTTATTAAACCAAGTCAACGATATAAACTAACGTCGTAAGTTTATAATTTTGGAAAGGTATTTATACTCACTGATATTTTTGTAGGAAATTACTTGAAAGATTAGATTCGCGAGAAAACAGTCTAGACTTTGTAAGATTTAAAATTTTAAATTAAAACAAAGCGAAATTGCGAGCCATGATTTTATTCACTTTTTCTTTAATTACATTTTGTACGCTTGAAAAACTGATTTTACGAAATTATACAACAATCTTTATAAAGATTATTTTAAGATAAGTTATGTGCTATTCCCCTTAAGTACAAAATTGGAGGAGTTACGTCGAATTGTGAGACAATATTTCGTATGCGGTCATCTACATCTTTATTTTTTTTCTTTTGCGGAAGTTCTTGGCCGGCCAGTAATTGTTCAACTCTTCGAGAGAAATACGCCTCTTCTTTGGCCAGGTGTTTGATTAGAGACCATATATTTGGATGTTCACAGGAAACGCAGGAGTTGAACCGACGATGCCACCCTTCTACTGAGCTGTTTGACCTGGGGAGATCGTTCGTCACCCTCTCGTAATTATTCCACAAGTCAATTGGGAATGTTGGGTCTCTTCGGCCTTGCCTGTTAAGACGTGCTCGTAGGTAGTTGTCTTCAAAATAATTTGATACTGCCATTGCCTCTGGTGGGAAAGTATTAACCAGCTCGTCGTAATATTCAAGTACTCTGTTGGGTGGTACAAAAGAAAGAGCTGGCAGCATTTGAATGTGCAAGGCAAATTCTGCATCGTTTGCGTAGAGTTGCTGATGTCCTTCGCCTTTGGTTCGACGGTATACGTTTTGAGACAGGTGAAATAAACAACCGTGCACTGTAATCAAAGGAAAACACTGGCGAAAGGCATTTAGCGCCGCGAGTTCAAAATCGCATAAGACGCTCGTCGGTTGAAAATTTCTTAGTCCTTTAATAATGTTCAAAAGTCTTACGTACGTTTCTTGGCGCTTGTTTGGTAGTAATGCGTAGATCAAAGGTATTCCTTGATGTCTAACGTAGGCGTGAATGGTATAGACCTGACAAAATAGCCTCGGTGTAACTTTGAACGTACCATCCGCAAACCAGTGGAAAGAGTTCTCCAGTAGTTGTAAATTATAATTGGTCGAAAATATTAGAATTCTATCATTACCAGGTCCGGTGTCGTGTTTCAAAAACAGTGCACCATCTCTTGTTCTTTTGAATTCGTCCGGAATCTCCAAAAAAGTAAGATCAGCTGGCTGTGGCGGAGCATTCCCATGTCTATATCGTTGAATTACTCGTTTAATATTAGATACGTGCGGCAATCGAGGAGCGGCGGCCAAGCTAACGCTGTTGACAGCATTATTCACAATGACCTGAGTTGAATCTTGTGTTGTCATAGCTTGCATTTTAGCTAGGTTCGTCGCTCTGAGAACTTCTTTTCTCGTAGCGTCCGGTAAGTGTGAATGTTCCGAACGTACTTCAACACGAGCTCATGGTTGCGGATTTATCGTTGTGTGCGCTCTGGTTCTACAAATTTCGCGTTTTTCACATCGCCAATAGCTTTTATCTACCGAATCTCGTTCGCGAATATAACCAAAGCCCTCGAACACTAATTTTCGTTTTCCATGTTGGGATATTACGAACTCCGCCATCTGATATTATAAAGTCAAAACCGTTATCCTGTCACGAAACGTATTTTCAAGTGCTCCTCACCAGAAATATCAGTGCTATAAATTGCACGAGTTTCCTCCTAAAAATAATATCTTCGATTATTAAAAAGTACAAAACTTCGAAGTTCACTTATTCCCACCCACTCATTTTTTATGGATCACTAAAACCGGGTAGCAATATTTAACTAATTTCTAAAAAGGTTTTTGCCAAAAAGCTGGGATAGTACAACAAAAAATATTATATTAGATAAAATAGATCAATTATAAAAAAGGAACACACTTGCGGGTTCTTTTATTGTTTTTTAAGGATTTTGCTTTTTTTGGCTTTTTTATTTAGTCTTTGGTGGAGTATATTGTATGTAAGTAGTAGTAGCGACGCACCATTGTTTGTGACTAGATTAGAGTAAGCAAATTCTCACATTTCAACATTTGAAAACGTATTACCTTAAAAGCGTTTGCGTTTTGAGCTTTTCCGTTATCATATCTGTACAACCGAAAGTGGCGTAATTCCCAAAAGTGTGACACTCCCTGCACTTTCGCATGCTAATGATTAATGAATTTTCGGCTTGTATTACACAGTTGGTAGATGACGATAGCGTCTCGATAGAACGACCAAAAATTAATAATATACACTAGCTTTGACCAGTGCTACATAGCTCTTCCGTTCCTCACTACGAGGCGTTATTTCTTCGATTTAACTTCCTAGCCTCCCCAAAGCATATCCTCCGTTGTCCGCTCCCAATTTGTATTTCGGTCTAAACATTCATTGAGAAATAGATCCTAATGTCACATTTTTGGTAATCATGTCACTTTTGGTACAACCAAATTTCTGCATTTGAATTACCGTTCGACTAATAATCATCGACCCGATTGCCGCATTCTTCCAACTGACATTCACCAATTTGTCTTGTGCACCTTATTATGGGTCACTAATTTGTCGCATACTCTCCATTGTCTTAACACCAAATTATCGCTAAAACCCAATTTCCTCATTAACCCAATTATCGTTCGCCGCAAAGTCGTCCTTCCTAGTGTCGTCCTCCCAAATTGTACCCACTCAATTTTCGTCCTCCAAAAACGTGCGAACACTCAAATATCGTTTATCCATCTTTCGTTAACTATCAATTGTCGTACTCCGAATTTCCGTACACCAAAATGACTCTTACACCCAATTGACGTCGCCTCCGTATCATCGTCCCGACCATTTGTTAACTACAACCAATAACCATTCACCCAAAAGAGTGTTAACTATTTTTCGTACAACGCAAAAGTTTTCGACCAATTGTCGTAGACCCAATAATGATATATATAGATATATTTACCGTAAGATACAATGCATCTTGACAAGTAAATGTCTCTAGAAGATAGAACAGAAAAGATTCGAGAAGCTAGCTCACACTCCGGAACCACAGAGGATTTGTCCAGTGTCCCGATGTCCCTTATATAGCGGGCCCCTCGGATGACACTACCGGTCTCCAACCTAATTGGCTTGTGAAGAAAGCCCGACAAGAAATCTTTGCGGACTCACTGTGGTGCCATAGTAAGCGTCACTGGTAACTTTACCCGGTTTTTAATCCTTCGGGTCAGAGGTCGCCACTTTTGGAGAATCCCAATTGTGGACAACGCGAGAGAGGATGAATCATCCCTACCTTCCCCAACGTCGATGGCCCCAAAACAACGAGAGAGCTTCTTGTAGTAAAGGGAAAGTCTTTTTGGGACAAAGCCGGTATTTGCGAATGCAAATGCGGGCTTAACAACGTATATGCCGATAATGCCAATAATAAGGTTCGACCCGAAATTCCTCTGAGGGGAGAAAAATTCGACATATTTAAGGCGCAAAAATAATAAAAAGAGGGTCGTAAGATAAATGTATGAAAATGCCTTTCCATCTACGTATGCTACTCGCTCTAGATTTACTCAATTAACTCAGCTGGCGTAGACGAAAATGCAGACGATTTGAGATAATTGTTTTCTCAGGGAATTGAAACAGTCGGGAGGATGGTGAAGTCCTGTAATCCGTGGGAGGCAAAAAATGCTGTGGGACGTTGGAGGACCCCCATCTATTCCCATCGGGTGTCATACTTCCGCCACGGGTGTCCTACCCTTATCCCTTTGTTGTCCCAGCATTGGCGTGACCGTAGGCATGTCTAGCGGAGTTGAGAGGACTGAACTGTCCCATCCGCTCTGTATGAATGTGCTGACATGAGAGCGTGAATGGTATAGAAAAGTGTTGAAACGTATTTGTGCGGTTAACTAACTTAAATAATAATTTATTTATAAATTTCTAACTAAATTCGTGTATTAAAATATATTTTATAGTGTACTGGTAGTCTTTGTATAGTTTATTTTTATTTTTATTACTTAGTTTACACTAGTCTAGAGTTTGTTTACATACGATATTTCTAAATCATAATATAATTGAAAAAGGAGAAAACTGGCGCTGAAT
Source organism: Leiobunum rupestre (assembly GCF_980474605.1). NCBI lineage: Eukaryota > Metazoa > Arthropoda > Arachnida > Opiliones > Sclerosomatidae > Leiobunum > Leiobunum rupestre. The sequence goes on from NC_143386.1 coordinate 11,447,388, forward strand.
CAAAGGGGAAGATAGTCCTCATAAGAAGATTCGGGACTAGCTTTCCGAGACAGCTGTATCACCAGGAAGACACTAAGGGCCGATTTCAACCGCATATTAGCGAGAAAAGTTATGAACGGTTGAAAAGGCCACACGGACATGATCAACATTTATTATTACTATCATTCTGGGATCATTATGCTAATAATGGGAAATATCCAAAATGCCCAAAACAGTCTTTCATCTTCTTCTTGCAGATCTCTTTAGAGCGAAAACTATTGTACTATAATAATTAGTCTTTGGCATAAACCGAGTATGTGTTATAGCTCCATGTATACAATGGGAACTAGCTGGCAACATTGAACTTAACGGTTTTTTTTACTAAGATCGGCTGCTTTAACGTGAGCGTCATACCACTTCCCTATTTGAACCAATGATGTTAACCTGTATATAAATAATACTCTTAATATATTAACTACGTTTAATACAGTTTTCGATGATCTTCAATAAACCCTAAAAAGTGGTTGCAGAGCGTGGTTACATATTCATGGGCCAGATTTAAAGAAACATTATGTCGTTTTTGGCCAAGGCATGAGATGCAAGAGATAAAAGTGTTTAACGTTTTGACGACCTTTGACTGCCGACGTTAGACCTAGAAGAAGATGGCGGATGGCAATGCTATATTAATGGTGGGGCAAGTGGCTAAATTGAATTAACTAAATTATCATACATGGAAGTATGATATGCAACTGATTCTCAGAGGGAAAGGTCTTTGGGAGATTGCCACAAGATTAGAAACATGCCCAGTATCAACTACAGAAAGCACTATTAGGGAAATAGAAGTCGTAAGACAGTATAAATTGCGAGTCCTATTCAATTACTGCATCTGGGGTGTTTGAAGAATTGAGAAGTATCATAACCGAATCAACAACAGCGAGTAATCTTTGGACAACACTCGAAGACGTTTTTGAACATAAAACTCGAGAACGAATATCAACATTACTTAACGAATTCTATGACCGTATTTATAGGTCGTGTATAGCATTTAAAAAACAGTTGGGAAATTCTCAGAAGACTATAGCCGATCAAGATATTGCGTATAAATTGATTGGGACACTACCCTCATCATATGAGTCATTGGTCGCGAATATTTATCAACTAGAAGACTCGAGGTTTAGGCCTGAGCCGATTAAACAAATGCTACTTGCGGAATATGGAAGGCAGACTCAGAAGGCGATAAATTATGATAATAACTCGGACGCATATATGGCACGATCAACTTATAAAGCGCAGATGGAAGATTAGACAGATAAGATAATTATCAACTTCAACCAAGAGGGTTTACAGGAACATGTTATAATTGTAATCGTGTTGGACATAGATCTTCAGACTGCAGAGGTCGAAAGACAATAAAGAAGAGGAAGGATGAGAGCAGGACCTGTTAGAACTTAGGTGTTTCACAATGTGTCGAAACCAAAAAAGGAAAAATAATATTTTTGTAACAAGTGTTTTTTTTTTGTTTGTTGTAACTGTGTCGAATTTGGTTCGGAAGCAAAGCGTTAGTGTAAAAACCCCAAAAACGAGTTGAAGGAAGGCATAAGCTTTCTAGCAGAGCCCCGATTCCCAGAAAAGCCCGTTAACCGGACCCGAACAATAAAAGTGGAAAAATTGGGAAGTAGGCCTGGAGGGTAAAAATACAGGTGCGCCTGAGAAGACGCTCGAAATTGAAGAAGGAGATTTTTGGAGAAAAACTTTAGTAGTAAGACTTCGTAGAGAACCAAGTTCGACAAAATAAGCGCTCCCATAAAATCAACCATTACCTATTAAACTATTTTATATATTTTCAAATAAGAAAGACTTTTTATTTAACTTCCAAACCAGAGTTAAGTTAAAATAACCTCAGTCAAAGTTCCCGAGTTATTTTATGGTGCCGAAACCCGGGATGGTTGGATAATAGAGTTAATTAGTATACAGTTGAAAGTAAAGTTAGAAAAATTAAGTTTAATCGGTCATCGTAAGTCAAGAAAAATGGAAGATTTAGAGAGACTTAAAAAGTTAAGAGCTACGAAAAGAACATTAGTCACCAAATACGTGAACAAAATCACGACCGATCTGACGAGTACTCCGGTCGATATAAGGAGTCTACAGAAGAGTTTGGTACATCTAAAAACTAGGGAGGAAGAACTACAACAACTGGACCAGCAGATATGCGCCAAGACGAAAATCGAAGATTTGGATGCTGAATTAGCCGGTACATTAAAGTATGAAGAAGAGATTAATGACGCTAGAGATGAAGCTGAAAATGCTATTGATAACAGCCTATCCGCGACAGCTAGTACGATAATCGGATATCAGTGGCCGAGGGTCACTCATCAAACAGGAGGTACGATCCAGAATAGAGCACAGCCAGGAGGACCACCTACACCAGGAAGTCTACCTCCCCAAGGACCACCTGGACTCGGAAATCAACAAAGTACGAACGTCGGAGGACAACAATTAAGTGTCGGTAATATTCAAGGTACGAGCATCGGAATTCAACAAAGTGCGAGTGTCGGAAATAACGCGATAGGTTCTCGGTTAAGACTTCCCAAAATAAATCTCGAGTCGTTTCACGGTAACACAAGCAAGTGGCTGTGTTTTTGGAATCTATTCGAAACCACAATTCATCTCAACGGATCGCTAACTAAGGTAGACAAATTCAGTTATTTGAAGTCGTATTTAAGCGGCGCCGCTGCGAACGCCGTAGCCGGATTAGCATTAACAGAAGTAAATTACGACAAGGCAGTTGGCATATTAATAGATAGATTTGGTAGAGACGACATAATAATTAACGCCCACATGAATAACATTTCGAATTTGACGCCAGTTAGACGTTCCACAGATTTATCAGCTTTGCGCGCATTTTATGACCATTGCGTAGTAGAAGTAAGAAGTTTAGAGTCCTTGGGTAGAGCAACTGATGGAGGTTTCCTCCATCATATTATAACCAAGATGATTCCGTATGAATTAGCGCTTGAGTACAGCAGGAAGTTGGACCAGAATAGCCAGTTAGTTGTAGAAAACTTATTAGAATTCATTCGAAAAGAATTAGAGAGTAGAGAGCGAGCTCAAGCCTTCACAAGGATGAACGAAAGAGCCTCGGAAAGCGTAGTAAAAGATAGTCTAAAAGATAATTCTAAGGAATATAAAAAAACTAAGAAGTCAACCTCTTTAGCCCTAACAAATGGTGTAGAAGTTATTTGCCCATTTTGCGAAGCCGCGCACAACGCCGTCGAATGCAAAGCCAAAACTATAACAGAGAGACCAGAGATTTTAAAGAAAAAACGGAAATGTTTTCGATGTCTTAGAGGAGATCATATGTCTAGGTATTGCAATTCAAAGATACAATGTAAATATTGCCAAAGACGACATCACACTTCAATGTGCGAAAGTAAAGAAAAGGATGAGGTTAACAAGAGTAAGGAAAGAGATACTAAAGTCGAGGTTGAAGAAGCGGGAAGTCACTCATTAGTTCAGGGAGGAGTCAAGGAACTTTCTAGCGGTAGCATTTTATTACAAACCGCTATGGTCATATTAAAAGGAAAAAGTAAACAAGATGTCGCGAGATGTTTGATAGACGGTGGCAGTCAAAGGACTTTTATAAGGAGAGACTTATCCGAAAGTTTAAAGTTGCCGGTTATTGGAGAAATCAAGTTAAACTATTTTCCATTCGGAGCCACCAAACCCACCTCTATCATGACAAAAAGAGTCCAAGTACAAGTTAAGAGTATACATGACAACCAGTCTTTACTATTAGAAGCGATCGAAACACCAGAAATCAGCGCCGCTAAAATCCAGATTCCGAGTCAAGAGATTAAGAAACATTTAGAAGAAAAGAATTTGAAACTAGCTGATGATTTAAAACTAAATTACCCAACGAAAGGGGAAATAGGATTGTTAATAGGATCGGACAATTACTGGAAGGTTTTCAATACCCAAGTACCCGTAGAAAGATTAAGCGAATCATTGGTTGCTATGGAAACCACATTTGGCTGGGTGGTCCAAGGACCTACTTCAACAACTTGTCTATACCTGAATTCACAAGTCGAAGAAGAAATTCAATCGAGTTCCATAAATCTAATTTTAGAATCAGATCGAGAAAGTAAAATCGGAGACGGACTAAAAGCATTTTGGGAAGTAGAATCCTTGGGAATTACAGAGTCGGGAGAAAAAGAAGTAAATGGGAGCCACCAAGAAGCGATAACCAAATTCGAAAAGACAATCGAAAAAATAGATGGACGATATCAAGTCAGGCTACCTTGGACAGAAGATCACCCGAATTTGGCCAACAATTTCAACATGGCTAAAAAGAGACTAGAAAGCCTCTCCCGAAGATTCCGAAGGAACCCTCACTTATTCGAAGATTACAGGGCAATAATCGAGGACTACGAGAAGAAAAACATAATAGAGAGAATCCCAGAGGGTGAAAACGAACCAGGACCAATATATTACATTCCACATCAGCCCGTAATAAACCAAGAGAGAGCGACGACTAAAGTCCGCGTCGTTTTCGACGCCTCGTCGAGGGAAAAGAACGAAGTATCATTGAACGAATGTGTATTACCCGGTCCAAACCTCAATCCAGATTTACTTGACGTCCTGCTAAAGTTTCGAATCAAGAGAATAGTCATTACGTCCGACATTGAAAAAGCGTTTTTGCAAATAGCTATAGCTCCAGACGATAGGAACGCGTCAAGGTTTCTGTGGAATCCAGACCCATGGAATCAAACGCCAGGAAAAGTCATAACCTACAGGATGACGAGAGTTCTCTTTGGAGTGACTTCTAGTCCCTTCCACCTAGCTGCGACCATCAAATTTCATATAAAGGGTTACGAGCCGAGATATCCAGAAACATGTCAACTTCTGGATCAAGACCTATATGTTGACGATTTCATCACGGGAGCTGACGAAGACACGATGGCGTATGAGAGAGCGAAGGAAGCGAAAGAAATCCTATCAGCAGCAAAGATGAATTTAAGGAAGTGGAAAACCAATTCGGAGGCACTTCAACGAAGAATCAAGGAAGAAAATTGGGAGGGCAATCCGACAACGGAGAGTACCACAAAAATAGTCAATCCCAAGTCAGATAAAGTTTTAGGCATGATGTGGAACCATATCAAAGATACATTCACGTTCAACGTTGATTCTCTAATGAAAGACTTGGCAAGATTCAACGACACGAAGAGATGCGTTCTACAGTCAGCAGCGAGGGTATTCGATCCACTTGGTCTAGTAACTCCATTTTCGATAAGAATAAAAATAATCTTCCAACAGGTTTGGGTAGCAGGAATAGATTGGGATGACACTCTACCAGAAGAATTAATCAAGGCATGGAATTGTTGGCGATCAGAACTCCCAGACCTAGGACTGATTTCCACTCCACGACATTGCCTATCGAACCAAAGAGAAGGCGATATACAAGAAAGAGAGCTACACTGTTTCTGCGACGCGAGTGAAGCAGCGTACGGAGCGGTAGTTTACGCCAGAATCAAGACATTGGAGGGCATCATTTTTACTCAGTTTGTCACATCCAAGTCCAGAGTCGCTCCGTTGAAGAAAATAACACTCCCAAGGCTAGAGTTATTGGGTGCACTAGTTGGAGCGAGGCTGACCAAGGCAGTGAACGAGCTGTTCAAGGCGCCCCAGGAAAAAATGTTCCTTTGGTCAGATTCAAACATAGTCATACACTGGATTCATGGACTAACCCGAAAATGGAAACCGTTCGTAGCCAACCGCGTCGAGGAAATTCAGAGTATATCCGAACCTCAAGCGTGGAATCACTGTCCCGGAAAAGACAATCCCGCGGACTTGCTCACAAGAGGAGAAAAACTATCGGATTTAGTAAACAAGGAAGCCTGGTGGAAGGGACCAGAATGGCTAAGGAGAGAACGCGAAAAATGGCCTTTAAAAGGGGTGAAGGAATTGACCCAAGAAGAAAAAATTGAGTTGAACTTAGACCATGAAACTAGAAAAAACTACATAGAAAGCGTCCAAACCGTAGTAAACATCAAACCTTTAGATCAAGATCAGAAGCAAAGAATTGCATTAGAAAATTACAGTTCGCTAAAATTTCCAGTAAGAGTATTTGCCTGGATGAGGAGATTTACAAGAAATGCGAGAGAGAATGCCATAAAAAATTTAAAGCCACTATCGGCCGAAGAAATTCAAGAATCAAAGGATTATTTCATAAGAAAAACGCAAGGTGAAGCATTTTCAAGGGAAATAGAAGACCTCAGAAAAAATAGGAAACTAAAAAAACCATCTGAGATAATAGAGCTTGATGAAAAAGGAATTTTACGAGTTGGGGGACGCCTTCACAAGTCCTCAGATTTAAATTACAACGAGAGACATCCAATTATTTTGCCAAAAACCCATAAATTAACAAAATTGATAATTGATGAAGCGCATTTAAGAGTTTACCACCAGGGACTAGCAAACACATTAGCGCAGGTTAGAGAAAATTACTGGATTTTAAAAGGAAGACAACAAGTCAAGCAACGCGTAAATCAATGCCTAAAATGTCGCGCTTGGAACGCAAAGGCTCTACAAGAAGAAACAGCACCTCTGCCTAGATATCGAATTACGCAATCTGCTAGTTTCGAGGTAACAGGGGTCGACTTTGCAGGCCCGTTATACATTAAGGGAGAAACAAACCCCAAGGTTTATATTTGCTTGTTTACGTGTGCCGTTACACGTGCCATACATTTAGAGTTAGTCAAGGAAATGTCAACTGCCACATTTATTTTAGCGTTACGTAGGTTTATATCTAGAAGAGGTTTAGTAAGAACGATATATTCGGATAACGCGCTAAGTTTCAAAAAAGCAAATAAAGAATTAATCACGATTTGGAAGAACATCTGCAAGAAAGAAGTATACGAATATTTCGGTCAACACGGAATTACGTGGAAGTTTATCGCGGAACGGTCCCCTTGGTGGGGTGGGTTTTACGAGAGGCAGGTAAAAACCGTGAAAATCGCGCTAAAAAAGAATATCGGAAGAGCATTATTAAACTTCGACGAGTTGCAAACCGTTATCGCGGAAGTAGAGGCGGTAATAAATTCGCGGCCGCTTACGTACCAGTACAGTGATGCCGGAGAACCAGTCGCGTTGACACCAGCCCATTTTCTAGTCGGACCCCGTCTGACGTCATTGCCGCCAGACTCAAAACTAGACCCATCAACCAGTATCAAAAGAATCGAAGCAGTGAAGAGGTATAAATACCAAGAAACGCTTCTAAATAGGTTTTGGAGGAGATGGAAGCAAGACTACCTATTACAGTTAGGATCAGCGCATCAAGTGGATTTAAACAAGAAGGGTTCGATTAAAACCGGAGAGATAGTTCTAGTGAACGAAAGAAATCCACCACGTCAACAATGGAAGATGGCTAAAATAGAAGAAGTGTTTGCTGGACGGGATTCGAAAGTGCGGTCTTGTTCACTTAAGTTGCCAAATACATCTATGATTAGAAGGGCCATAAATCTACTATATCCTCTTGAACTTAATTAGACTGAATTAACATGAACTAACTATAAGGATAGTTCATGGTGGGGAATTTGTTAGAACTTAGGTGTTTCACAATGTGTCGAAACCAAAAAAGGAAAAATATATTTTTGTAACAAGTGTTTTTTTTTTGTTTGTTGTAACCGTGTCGAATTTGGTTCGGAAGCAAAGCGTTAGTGTAAAAACCCCAAAAACGAGTTGAAGGAAGGCATAAGCTTTCTAGCAGAGCCCCGATTCCCAGAAAAGCCCGTTAACCGGACCCGAACAATAAGAGTGGAAAAATTGGGAAGTAGGCCTGGAGGGTAAAAATACAGGTGCGCCTGAGAAGACGCTCGAAATTGAAGAAGGAGATTTTTGGAGAAAAACTTTAGTAGTAAGACTTCGTCGAGAACCAAGTTCGACAAAATAAGCGCTCCCATAAAATCAACCATTACCTATTAAACTATTTTATATATTTTCAAATAAGAACGACTTTTTATTTAACTTCCAAACCAGAGTTAAGTTAAAATAACCTCAGTCAAAGTTCCCGAGTTATTTTAGGACCTAGAGGGGGAATAAGAGGAAGTTCACGTTGAGGATCTTCAAAATCGCAGACTGGTGCCTATTAAGCTTCAGCAGATTGTGCATTCACGGATAAAGACTGGATTATGGATTCAGCAGCCACACAGCATTTTTGTAACCAACGAGATTGGTTTTTTACTTACACACCTCTTAGTGCCCAAATCACGGTAGAGGAAGGAAAGTCACCGGCGGAAGGCAGAGGAGACATTTGGATACAAATGACCAATACCGGACGTAATATTATTTGTCTAAAGGGCGTTATCTACACCCCAGGGATTGGACGAAATTTAACGTCGCAACGCCTAATGGACCAGGCAGGTTATATTTGTGTCACTAAGGATTTGTAATTTACGGCATACTTTCCAAATGGAACTTTTGAGTTTGTGGCTCCATTATCGACTGATAATTTTTATACTGTTCAAGCAAGGATTTTACGATGTGGACTGTGATGTAAGATTTGGAGCAATAATACCCGAGGCTTATAAGGCAGAGCAAGGTAGACCAAACAACTGTTACCTAACAATTTGGTATCAACGGATGGGGCACCTGAATGAGTCAGATCTTAAATATATGGCCTCGCATGAAATGTTGAGAGGTTTGGTACCATTAAAGGGTAAATTTAGACCATTGCATTTCATGTGAATTATCGAAGAGCACCGTCACACAAACCAATCCAAGAAATACGAAGCAAATAAATACTGGATCCGGTCCATTCAGATGTCTCGGGTCCTTCACCAGTCGCCTCGCTTGGGGGAGCCCGCTATTACGTCACATTTATTGACGATAAAAGTCGCTATTTACATGTATATCCTATGATAAGGAAAAGTGAAGCTTTGCATTTTTTTAAGATGCACAAGAAGAGAGTTGAGCGAGAGACCGGGAAGCAGATTATTGCAATAAGGACAGATAATGGTCTTGAATACTGTTCTAGATAATTCAACGAATATTGCAATTCTGATGGCATAAAACTAGAGCGAACCAACACCTATTCCCCAGCCATGAATGGAGTGGCAGAAAGCATAAATAGAACCCTTTTGAATATGGTCAGAGCGTTAATCAATGATGGAAGATTACCAGCTGAACTGGTTCGTACAGCTGCTTTTATTAAAAATCATTCCAAACATTCCAAACTACTAAATACTGTGCCACTCGAAATATGGATGAAAAGCAACCAAGCGCATCCCACCTTAGAAGAATAGAAAGTTTGGCGTTTGTACATATTCCCCGGCAGAAGAGATATAATATTAAATTTCAGCAACGTGCATAACTGTGTGTGGTTGTTGGTTATGCTAACTATACTAAGGGGCAAAGGATTTGGTATCCTTCTCGACAATGACGTGGTAGAAACAATGCACATTCCTTACGATGAAACCAAATTGGGAGTGGAAGATATTCCACATCATAGGATCAACGAAGATTCATCTACTTTAGTGTGGACAGTACGAAATGAAGAAATGCCAAATACATCAGGAGATGAGCCTGAACCAGAGGAGTCTTTACCGAAATGTTGCAAGTCAATCTACGGTTTTGGACCTACCAGAGGGGTTTAAAAGAGAAGTCGTCATTTCATCATTGTGGAGCCACTCAAGGGCAAGCTGACATTTATTATTATGATCCCAAAGGCCGTCGATTGGGATCCAAGCCAGAGGTCATGAGGTACTTGCAAGATAATAACATCGAATGTGATATAAATGCATTTGATTTTTCAAAGAAATCATTAGCGGCATCGTTGATAACCACATTAACTACCGACCATAATATAGAGCAAGAACGTCTTGAGGCATATTGCACAGATATCAGTATTCCAAAAACCTACCACGAAGAAATAGTCTCGGATCAAAGAGATAGATGGCTAGAAGCGATGAAGGGGGAAGTTTTTTCTCTAAATAGCCGAGATGTAGCAGATATAATAAATAAACCTTATTATAAAAATATAATAGGTTGTCGTTGGATGTATGCGATTAAATATGGTAGTAAAGGGAATATTGTACGGTACCGGGCTCGGCTTATGGCCCAAGGATGTACCCAAGTTGAAGGCATTGACTACGATGAGACATTTTCTCCCGTTATTAGTTTCAGTTTAATTCGTTTATTTATTGCCATATTTGTAATAACCCTTGGGTGGGTTCATGAACACCTCAATTTGAAACTTCAAAAATCTCTATATGGACTGCCACAGAGTGGGCGTCAGTGGTATTAAGAGTTAGACAAAAGCTTCGGGATACTTGGATTTCGCAAACTCCTAAGTACTAACTGCGTTTATTATTTACCATATAAAGCTATCGTCCTAGCCTATGTTGATGATCTGGTGGTGTTGGCGAAAGATAGCACCATATTATATTTACCACATATTGTCCTCCCGATATACAATGAAGACACTAGAACCAATCAAGAAGCTATTAAGAGTGGAAATTGCTGTACAATCTGATGGTAGTCTTAAATTACACCAGGGGTCGTATATCAAACGTATCGTTGAGAGGTTCGATCTACGAGCTGATATACAAGTACATTTACCTATAAATCCGTCAGAGAGGCTCAGCAGGAAGGACAGCCCTACCACTACAGAGGAGAAACAGAAAATGGCAAAAGTACCGTATAAGTCTTTGATTGGCTGTCTTCTATCTATAGCGGAAAGAACTCGACCTGACATTATGTTTGCCGTAACCGCCTTATCACGGTTTAGTAGCAATCCGGGCCACAAGCATTGGTAGCTATTGCGCCGACTAGCATGTTATGTATCAACCACCGCTACCTACGTATTGATTTATCATCAAGAACAGATATCGGATTTTGTTATCTGTAGTGACAGTGACTGGGGGTCTGATCAGGACACAAGAATATCTCAAATCGGATATACGGTATTTTATGGTTCCTCGTTAGTATCCTGACGGTCAGTTAAACAAAAGTCTATATCGCTATCATCTATGGAAGAAGAGCACTATGAAATTTCAGAAGCCACGAAAGAACTATTAGGGTTTCTACCCATTCTCGAGGAATTTAAACCATTTAATGTATCCATTAATCAACCTAAAATATTTAGTGATAGTCAATCAGCTATATTTTATACTAAAAATTGTATAGAAAATCGAAGATCGAAGCATATACATGTAGACATGCGGTATGATTTTGTGCAAGATGCTTTAGATAAGAGTCTATTTACGTTGAAATATGTTGAATCAAAAAGAAATGCGGCGGATATACTAACCAAGGTTTTAGTTAAACATAATTTTGTACATAATGTCGAATTATTAAATTTAAAGCGTTAACTGATTATTTTTAAATTAAATGTACTTAATATTAATAATGTCAAAGAGGGGGAGTATTGTACTATAATAATTAGTCTTTGGCATAAACCGAGTGTGTGTTATAACTTCATGTATAAAATGGGAACTGGCTGGCGACATTGAACTGAACTGTTTTTTTTTAACTAAGATCGGCTGCTGTAACGTGAGCGGTATGCCACTTCCCTAGTTGAACCAATGATGTTAACATGTATATAAATAATACTCTTAATAAATTAACTACGTTTAATACAGTTTTCGTTGATATTCAATAAACCATAATAAAAACCTACTCAACCGATTGGCATGAAAAATGGTGTCTTCCAAAGGATAAAACTAAGTACCTAACCGTCGTTGTATTTATGAAGAAAATTATTAACCCCACCACGATATTTTATCAATACTTAGTAACATAACTGCAAAACAAATTGTTTGATTAAATATCTAAAAGAGGCACAGAGCAACCTAAATTAATTGAACAAAATTTATTCTAACCGTCATTACCCCTCAAACCCTTGCGTCGCCGCCATTTTTATACCATTTTGGCAAAACAAAGTTTGGCTAGTTAGTACTGATACAGACCTTTAGTGGTGGATTTTGTAGAAAACAAAGCTACATGGGCATACTTATGTATGATTATATCATAGATAGAGCTGTAGCGTTTGCTGGTCGGAGTAGTTTGCTGCAATAATTTATTGTAAACGACTTACCGATCCAAAAGAAAAGCAATGCAAGTTATTTTTTTAATTAACTTTTACAGATAAAATATTATTTATTTTCTTGTTGTTGATGTAACTAAACGATAAAGGTCCCTTTATTTCGGTTTATATTAAAAACATTTTGTAAGATAACCTTTCTAATACTCAATAACTTTATTATGTTTAAAAAAATTGGTTATATCTATCATTTAACTTTGTTTTGACACTAAAAATGACGACCGAATGATACTACAAAAAAATCAAATCTGGCCAAAAATCTAAAGGTTAAAATTCACAAGGTCTTCCGCGTTAAACCAAAACAATTTTAATTCCAAACCAAAATGTGTCACTATGTCTTCATGTTTCAGTCCACAAAATCCAATTACGGGAGATGTCTTAATTTTTCCGCCACTCACTTGGTCAAATCAGAAATATCGACCAGTTCTATATGGGTCATAACAAGTCCGCATTTAGTTAGTTCTATTTCAACTTAGTTCTTAAACAAATAAATTTGAAATTCCCAATATTTCATCTTAATAAATTCAAATGAAAACGTATATAAAAATTAATTAAATACATAAATGGCGAAATTTTTAAGTAAACGCTTATTAATGGTTATTGTAGCAATGACTATATAGATTTAACAACTTATATATAAGGTGTTAATCTATTATTAATAAATTATTACAACTAAGTGCCATTTACACTAAATGTTTGGGCAGGCTTACTAGGGGATTATCTTATTTGGTCCATTGTTTTTTGGGCCAAAGTGAATTTTTTGTTGGTTTCCGGCGTATTCGGTTTGAACATGACAGTGCACTAGTACATATACAACGTGATTTTGTGGGTAATCTACACAATGTTTTGTAAAATTTAAAAACAGATACACTTAAAACATTTTGTGGACATCAGTTGGAAAAACATTTTGGTATATAGTTCCAAGTTGTTTTTTGATTTAATATCTTTTGATAGTAAAGTATTTTACATCTTTCTAATCGAAACCTCTTTTCTGCTGTCTAATAGTTAAAAATAATATTTTGCATCCAAACAAATTCATTTAACCAGAAATAATCGGTCACTCTTGCATATGCGTAAGCTTAACTTAACATTATGATATTATGATAATATTAATTTAACTAGACCAGCATTCAATTAAAAATCCTAGAAATGAAATGAGTAGGCCACTGAAATAAATAATTGATACAATTTCCGGCTGCAAATTGAAAACTGATTCTTCCTGCTCTGGTTTTTCCCATATATATTTCTTCCATTTATATATCGCCTTCATGTTATATATTTGAAGAGTCTGAGACTCATACATTCTACGAAACCTGAAATACAAAAGTAAACCTAATTCGTTAATATCAATACATAGGGAGCAAAAAAACATCGTTATTACATTAAAACATTCTTGATTTAGTATATTGTACTCTCAAGAGTCATTGCTATGAAAATTTTATAAATTTCAAAGATGTGATCGATGGCTAAGATTGCAAGTTATTTTAAAATATTTATTACACAAAAGATGTTTAAACTGTAAAAACAGGTCTATTTCTCTTATTTCTAAGACCAAATTCAAAAAGGGTGCACATAAGCAAGTAGAATTTTTTTCCTGACCGACGAAATTGTTTTGCAAAAGTTATTTACACCTATGCCTTGGGAGATTTTTCTTTTATATTTGATAAGATCATCACCAAGTTTCGCATTCTACTCCATAACCTATTGAATGATATATAGCAAAATACGGGTTCCAGGGCAAACTGTGACATACCGGGTAACGTTTTGTATCCGCGATGAGTTAGAAATTTTACTACGTGCATACGAATTTCTTTAGGTTCATGCCGTAACGTTAAAAGACATGTAGATATTTTTATTTAAAATATTGGATTATTGGAAATAATTTGATCGAATACTAAAAGGAATAGTTGATTCAATGAATAGAATAGACCTTGAAAATATACGCGAGTTTTCGTTAATCAAATAAACGTATATTCCAAAACAAAACCAATTAATAACCTTACAGAGGTTTCTTGATTGTTGGGTTTCAAGGCCACCAAACGAGAACGCGATTGAAATTCCTTAATTTTCTGAAAAAGTCTACTTTGCTATAGTGAAGTGTGGTTCGACATTGCACTCGCCAATATAGAACCGCCCTTTTTGGAGGAGTAACAATGGAAGACTGCACGTTAACTGTCTTTTATAGGCTAGATAATTGAGCCTTGGTGTGAATTATAATTTTCTTGCAAATCAATAAAAAATAACTCTTCAAACAAATACGTCCAATATTTTGGTGTTAGAAATACTATTTGGTATTTCATGAGAGAATTGGTACATAATCCTATAAAACGTGTTTGCTCATGAAGCAGCGCTACACGTACTTTCCTGTCATTATGGGAAATGTAAACTTAAAGCTCTATGAGCTCTTGATATTTTCGTTCAACTTTGTTGCTTCGGACGGAAACTATTTAGCTTTATTTTGTTACAGGGAATTTTATTAATGAACGGAATTTACGCAACAAAATATAATCAATGAAGTGGTGGTGGAATTGGGTTAACTACAGTTTTTGAGAGAGAGAAAGGTTTCATCTATGTTCAAAATATTGCCTACGGCCCTGAAGACGTTAATTTTAGGAACCGTCGTTAATTCATATCTATCGATATACTTTCCCTCTTCTGCTGCCTAATTTAAATCCAAAAAACGAAGCAATATTTGAAAATGGCTACTGCATGCATTTTTAACTGCACTATTTGTAGAAATGAAGATGGGAGTTGTTGTCACGTGAAATAACCACCGAAAATATTTATTCGTATCCCTAAAATATTCAAATTGCTTGTCGAGACCACAAAACGGATTCCTTTACCTGGAATTGAGAATTTGGGCGCACCGTTGTGACACGCCGGGTCCAAGGGCGGTTGCCATGCAGGTCTCTTTAATCGTACTTTTGCCAAGGTATACAGATTTGATGGCCTCGTCTTCATTGTTGAATGATAGAAACGGTAAGACCATTTGCATTTCATGATTGTACATGAAAGGTTCCGGGAATAAAGTGACGAAGCTGACATTTTTCATAAATGATCCATAGTCTCTTACGAAGAAATCGGCCGACTCGTAAAACCCTCCACTTCGATTTGCTCTCAACCACACTTCCCTCCCATACCGACAACGATTATCCTGCAAATATGAAATAAGAGTACACATTTATAATCTTTTAATCTTTTGAGACCTAGGGTTTCATTTTGTAATTTTTATTTTCATAAAACAAATTAGATAAAAAAATTACTTGTTAAATGAAATGTATATTTTGTAGGGGTTTTATTTTATATTCATAATTTCTTGTTTAACAGCTGCTAATTGTTCTAGTGTGATATTTTGGCAGTAGCAGGGCCGGATTAAGACCTTGCGGGACCCAAGCTAATTTTGGGGGGCCCTTTCAGTGGCGAGCGAAGCGAGACGCTCCGGCTATTTAAAATTGACAAATGGATAGAAAATACAATTTCAATGAAGACTTCGCGGATATTTTAGTGACATTAATAAATGATTGCTTTACCATGGTATCGAAAAATGTGGACGCAGTTACTAAAATTACTCCGGAAAAAATATTGTGAGAAAAGTAAATGATAAAAGTTTTGTACTTTTAATTTTTTCGAAACTTCTTGGTTCCCCTTGTAGGGTTCGTGCCCTAGGCCCAGGCCTAGCGGGTCTATTGGGTAATCTGGCCCTGGGCAGTAGTTTCCAATTATCTTTTTCAGATCTGCAATGTCCACGGCTGGTGTTCAGTAAATGACTTAAATTGATGACAACCCACAAAAAATGTCACATCCGTTAAAATCGGGGGAACGAGCTGGATTTCGAGAAATTCGGTTCCTGTTATCAATATGTTGCTTTATTTTGATTTGAAACGAAACTAATAATATGCGTTATGCCGATATTGTAACGAGTGGATTGTGGAGCGAAGCTTTCCCGAATGTTCGCGCTGTCTGCTGAGACAACGCTCTCCCACCCCCCTCCCACATAAAACTATGAAATTGTACCCCGCCGTTCCGCATAAGCACTACGGCGGACTACAAGACTAAACAGGCCGGGACAGAAAGTGCGCTTGCGAAACAACGTTCGGCGAGTGAGACTGCCATTGTTACATGCTCACATATAGAAAACAAACGCCCTCATCATGGCCCAAGAGACGGCGACACCGTGGGCTGCCCGATACCCTCGCTCAACCAGCTGGAGCCTAGAGTGACTTATTCTTCCGCTGCAAACTACCCTCCTCAGTAGGTTATAGAATGCCGAGTATGGAACACCCCGTAGAGTCCAGTGACCCAGCGCTCCAAGTATGTGACGCCCCAAGCACTCCAGTGACCCAGTGACCCTCTAGGGCAAAGTGACCCAGAACGCTGGGTATGGAGCCCCTCCCCCACATCCCACAGGTGGATTTTGTAACAAACGCTTCTCCGAGATCCACGCTCCACCTATAAATGCAGTGGCGTAGCTAGGGGGTGCAGTGGGAGCGGCCCACCCCGGGTACCACCCCTTTGAGCGTGATTTGGGAGTGACACCCGACCGTGAAAAAAATAAAAACTTACACAAACTAGAGACTAGTAAGTAGCACACCATGACATCCGTCCATAGTGTCAGCTCGTATTATGATAACCACCCCGGGTGTCACCCATGCTAGCTACGCCACTGTATAAATGCAGAGACGTAAGCCGACGAAGAGCAGACCAGCCGCAGTCCCAGACACGCTCACATAGCTCCAAGACTCGAACACCAATGATCTCGTACCGCTGATCGTTCCCGACCCGTTGACGCCAACCGTTCCTGACTCACTCCCGCCGCCAGTTCCAGAACCAGATCAGCCAAGCACCACCGCATCCAATAAATCCAAGTCCACGTTATCACCTTCGGCCACGCACTTGTAAACCAAACTACCTTTGTTAAACGGTTACCGCAATAAAGATAATTTTACTTATCAACGTAAAATCTGTCGTCGCAATTTGCTACAAATTAGGTATACGCGGAGTAAATTTTCAACATTTTTTAACAAGGCTATTGCCTCCTATAACCAACTTTTTTTTTTTAATAACCTCATATATATGGGATAATTCGATCATTTCAAGCGATCCAACTTTATTTTATGTTTTCAAGTATGCGCTACAACGTTCTCATTGACAGTGTTCGTCTTTCACCTACCAGTCAAAACATACATTTTTGAAAAACATGAAAATCTTTGGAAATGTTTGTCCAATTTAGATAGTTCGATAGTTTATACGTAAGTCGTATGCCTTAAATTAATCAAAACTAACTATTACAGTTTTGGAAATAAAAACCCTTTCAGAACAAAATCAGACATCCTGTTCACACCAGTACAAAATTCGTGGTAAGGCCGTTTTATAGCATAGCCTTAAAATTGAAGCACTTCTTTGATGCTGATATCTCAGCATAGGGACATAATATTTAACACGAAGAGAATGCAAATACTGTTGTTTAGAGGTGACACAATAAACATGATTGAATAAAGGAAAGTACTATACCTCGAAATATTTTGCCATGAAGTTATTTTTATCAATGATTGGAATTATATCCTTTTGGTGAATTACATCTTTTAATTCGTCGATTACAACGTACGTAGTTTTGACATATGACTTTTGATTCCCAAGTACCCAGTTAATTAGGAAAAAATTGCCAAAAAACCATAATCCACAAACTAGTCGAGTTTTTAAACGCGTCGGAGAAATTCGAGTACCTAAAAGAGCAATACAATTCAAAATCGTTTACATCTTAACATAAAATTATTAAAAATTAAAATACAACGAGCAATTTAACTTTCTACCTAACACAAACATTAAAATTATTTATTTAGCGTTCTTTAAAGGTAAATGCTTAAGGAATAACGTTAAGTACTGTAGGTTCAGATTGGAGAATGTCATGGTTGATTTTAGCCCCCTTATTTACAAAATTTGCCATATCTTGAGGTCAAATTAAATTTAAACTCTTAAGAAATAACTGCGTATACTCAGAGATAGCATTTGGGGGCAGATGTGGCAGCGAAATTGAAGAAATAAATACTTGAAACGAAAAAATTATTAGGCATAACAAGTGAAACACCACAAATATTTAGGAGGAAATTTATTGCTAATTTTTATTTGTACTACATGATGAAAAATATCCATTTGAGTCCGAAACAGAATAATAATTTCCAATTGTTTTAAATTTAGTGTAATATAATATTGGTACCTGAATTTACTTCATAAAAATCAAAATAATCTAAAGGGTCTCTTTTGGATGCGTTTGCACATTCGACTGTATTGTTTCGTTAGAGCACTTTCAAGTGTATGCACACGGCAAACCGTTCGTCGCCAACCGATCGTGGCCAGGAAACCTTTTTTGCAAGCACATTTCACTTATTCTAAAATTGCTCTTGGCGCGGATTTTTTTTTAATAAAGAATGGGAAAAAATCCAGATCGTGTACAAACATTTTTCTTCAAACTATAATCTTCGATTCGGGGAAGCTTCGGATGACTTATGCCAGAGCGTTTCCAAACGAGAGTTACATTGTGTGCCCGTAAAATATGAGGTTGCAAAGAACCCCTGGATGGAGCAAGGCGTACACCTTCCATGGCACCAGAAGATTATTGCAATTCCAGACGAGTAAAGGTCGTTTTTCCATATAGCCTACAGACGAAGCTGTGGAAAGATTTCCCAATTTCCTCCGTAAATTGTTAACTGGTTTCACCTAAGGATTTAGACTGTTGGAAACACGAGAGTCCCTATTCACGAACTACTTGAAACATATGTCCTTTGTTCTTCAAACAAATTTTTCAGTGGCATCAGACACGATAAAAGCGTGAAAGCCCAACAGAGCTCAAGCTTTTTCAACTCGTAAAGCTTCTTTCAAATATTTAAGGTTTATTACTCTCTGTTTTGGTGCGCTTTACCCTTACTAACCATTTTTCTGGTAGCAAAATAGGTATTTTTTGAAACGGAAAGGGTAAAAATAAATGAGCAGCAATAACACATCAGCTCACGGCCATTTTATAGCTATTCTACAAGTCTTAAAGGACAAGGAGTGTCTGCTTCTTCGCGAGATTGTGTTTTGAAGTCTGACACTATAGTCTCGTTTGATTTTATGGCTATGTTTCAACAGGAATTTAACTAGTGAGCTGGGACTTTGTTTGATCTGTTGATTCGAGCTCTTCCATTCTTTAACTTCTAATTATCGTTCCATCTTGTACATGGAAAAACGTTGCTTTGCCTCAAGTTCGTTTACTCTGAAGTTGCTCTTTTAGTGAGTCGTGCACGAAGCGAATAAATACCAATCTATTATTTCTTGATACGGTTCCTCAATTTGTGTTATATTACTAAAATGAGCTCAGCGGAAATTGGAATAGACGTCGTTTTCTTCAATTACTGGACAAAGGCCATTCCGTTTATGATAAGGTTAAAGTTCCAATTGAATTTATTACATAAGATTGTTCGAAATATCACGCAGTTGAAGATAGGTGTGGAGCTATGCAGAAAAACCGGTTCAATGCTTCACCATTTTGGTTGATAAGCGACGTCCAATCTTCCGCGTATGAACTTGGAAAGCTGCGTGGTTCATGTGATAGAATCTCTTATACCATATCTGACAGAAGTCCGCTCAGGCTGTGTTCACTTTAGATCTTCTGATTGCAAACATGAAAAACATAAGGCTTGTCGTCCTTTTGCCCACAATTAAGTTCTCAAATGGATAAACGCTTACTGCTGTTTCACTGTCCAATAAAGCGGCCTACCGACTGCTTCTCGGCTTCTTGCATTTCTAGAATTGCACTCATTTTGTTACGGCCCCTAAATTCCACGCTTTTGGTCCGTAGGTGAGTCGGTAATGTCGTTGCTTCTCTTGAGCGAAATCTTCTCAAGCGAGTCGCTTTGGCTTGACGGTTTCAACTTAGCGTAGAAAACGTCTTTACCCGTAGCAATGGTTTTGCCCAAAATGTGGAATATTTTGTGTGAATAGGGCTCCTGCGCGTGGAGCAAAAACGGAGAAAGACCTTTAGAATAGGGTGTCTGGGGCAAACCCTAATAGAGAAATCCACCCTCGAATCCGAACGTCGTTGACATTTTGGGAGTCTAAACAACGGCGTCCAAATGTCGCGTGCCGTTCTGTGGCAGAACTGCATTTGGTCAACTCTCGTGAATAGACCTTTCTATAAATACCTAGATAAACAGACCAAACACTTTCACGAAGACAACTTAGCACTACTGAAGTAGGGCTTACAAACTTATTCACTCTTTGGCTTAAAAAATTCTGCTTATGCTCATTCCTATTTGATTGGAATTTTCTGAAGCATCACCCAAAAACTCGATTTTCAAAATATAGCTAATGTAGCCTACGTGAAGATAGTATATTTCGAAATATAGTAAGTCCATAACTGAACTATTTACAAAATCAATGAGATATAGTTCATTAACTATACAGGGTGACTCAATTCGCTGGATCAGGCAATTTTTCTCACAATGTATTTATGCTAGGGTTCTGAAATTTTCAGGGTTTATTTGTTAGGTATAGAAGGCTTTGGTTACTAAATTTCAGAAAAATCGAACGATTTTGTGCCGTTTTGGAAAATTTATTTTTTCACCGGTAGGTGTCACGCAAAATGTTTCAATAGAAAAGTTGTAGGGCATAGTCGAAAGTGTAAAAATAATTTTGGTTCGGTTGAAAAAAACCTATTTTTCACTGAGTTTGGAGGTCGGTGGAAAAAACAAGTTGTGCTAGTAGGTAATAGCCTGTAACGAATTGTAGGTAACATGCATTTCAGTTATAAGATTTCGAAAAATAAACAAATAATAATTAGCCCAAGTGACAAATGTTTTTTAATGACTTCTACAAAATGTTTTCAAAAATGCCACCTTCTGATGCAATGCACAAATATGCACGATGTTGCATATTGCGAATTGCTCCCCGAAACATTTCTGGAGTCACCCGGCGACATGCTTCGATGATTCTTTGTCGTAAATCTTCAACGCTCGTCACAGGTGTTTGGTATACGTAGTCCTTTACGAATCCCCAAAAGAAAAAAATTCGATTGGTGTTAGATCAGGGGATCTTGCAGGCCAACGAACAGGACCAGTTCTTCCGATCCATCTTCCAGGAAACTCGTCGTTTAGATATGCAACCACGTCACGATATTGGTGAGGTGGCGCCCCATCTTGCTGGAACCAAATGCGTCTGTACTCGGCCAGAGGAATGTCGTCCAACACGTTGGATATTTCATTTTGAAGGAACTCCAAGTAGTTTTGACCGTTCAGACGATTTGGCAGGAAGAACGGGCCAATAATTCAGTCACCTAACAGACCAGCCCACACATTTAAGCGAAACTGCACTTGGTGGCGGTGAGGAAATCCCCAGTGTGGATTCTCGTAGTCCCACATATGTTGGTTTTGACGGTTGAAAGGCCCATCTCTTCCGAATGAACATTCGACGGACATCAGTATAGTTGATCGTGAAAATCCTGGTGTGCGTCAGCCATGAGGCAAAACCAATTGCAGAAGTCGAGTCGGCGTTGTCCTTGGTGAAGTGTTGCTCGATAAGGATGAAAATGGTGTCTTTTGAGTGTTATCCAAACGTTGTTTCGATCCAACCCTAAATCAAAGCTGGCAGTCCTGACGCTCGCTCGAGGATAGGCGACGAAGTAGGCAAGTATGGTGTTTTCCATGTCGATGTCCTGGAGACCACGACCACGAAACCTCGGATTGATATTACCCCAGTTGCGGAAGTCGCGGACCACTCTAAGAACCGTCGTATGACTTGGTCTGCAATTGGAAATCTACATCTAAATAACTGACTTACTAGAGTAGCATTACGACGACCTAGCTTCTCCGTAAATTAATTCTAGCATATGAGCGCGCTGATCTCGAGTGTAAAGAGGCATACTGGACAACAATCGGCCAAGCTGAGATAATGTTTTAACTTTGAAATGTAAACGCTTTAAATAGTACTCGGACAATTGATATTTCACGTTAAAAAACAACAAAAGAAAAATAAGCGTAATCTTTATTTGATGATCTTACTCGTAACCACGTCTAAATGGAAGACGCGGCCTTTGTCTACTTTGTCTAATTAGGTGTTGAACGTAATAATTTTCTTTAACAATAACTTTTTGCAGATCTGATTATTAACTACATAGCTGAAAGCATAAGTTCCCTAAAATAAATGTACATGTGTGTTGTGATTGTACGATTGTTTACGTTAAAGGCTATTGCCTGCTAGTACAACTTGTTTTTTCCCCGACCTCCAAACTCAGTGAAAAATAGGTCTTTTTCAACCGAACCAAAATTATTTTTACACTTTCGACTATGCCCTACAACTTTTCTATTGAAACATTTGGCGTGGCATCTACCGGTGAAAATATAAATTTTCCAAAACGGCACAAAATTGTTCGATTTTTCTGAAATTTAGTAACCAAAGCCTTCCATACCTAACAAATAAACCCTGAAAATTTCAGAACCCTAGCATAAATACATTTTGAGAAAAATGGCCTGATCGAGCAAACTGAGACACCCTGTATATAATGGTTTGTATAAAACTATAACCGCTAAATGAGTAGGATTTTGATCAAAAATCCACTATTTATCCAGAAAAGTAGGTTGGCAGGTTTGCCAGATATTCCTTCCATGAGCCTCCCTGGTTCATGAAAAATCGCGCCAAAACCTTCTGCCTCTCTATACACAAAAGTAAATAAGCACATAAGTAGTATTTTATAGAATGGTTTATTATATTAGGAGCCGTCAATTTTATGGAAAAACGCACAGTAAAGACGATTGTAAATAAATAATTTTTTTTTCGAACTGCGTAAAATTTCGTACCTAGTAAAAGTATTGTTGGTGCCATTTTCCATAAAATGTCCAAAAAACTCAGAAAGGTAACTCTCCACCATTTCCGTCTATTCCGGTATTCCAAGTTATTGTTCTTTCTTATCGGTCTGCCATTAATCCACGCTGTCGCAATTTGCGTATCGAACAAGAAAATAAGAGACAAAACGAATAAAACAAGGCAAATCAAAAGGCCAACCTGAAAATTTTAAAGAAAAAAAAACACTTGAATTTCTAAAAAGATGTTTAACATGTTGAAATTTACATCTGCGTCTATATCGAAAAGTTTGACTGTTAGCGCGTTAGAACGTTGTTTTGGCTTGAAAGACAGAAGTTTGATCCACTCCACGGAGTAGAACGTCGAGAAATTTGCTTCCATGAATTTGTCGTGTGTTAGTTCCGTTCCAAACACACTGATATCGTATCCCTAAATTCAAAGTTACATGTTCAATAAGAAACCTCCATTATATATATTCAATACTCAACTTCATATTTTATTTTATCTCGCCATGTTGGCCAATCCTCAATTACGTCTCTTTTAGTTTGTACTCTAAAATTGAAAGAGCAGGAATAATAACCGATGACAAGTACCAAATCCAAAAATCTTACGTTTTGTTGCATTCTTTCATAACATTACATATCTGGGTGGCCAGTTCTCTGTAGCCTGGAATCAGATCCCAAAGAAACTTAAAGTTTAAAAAGAAATAAATCAAATTTTCCGTCCAATTTTAGAGTCTGTTTCGATGTTACAACTTAATGATAAACCCTTTAATAAGAACAAAAAAGTTTGATTTTTAGCAAATAGTCTCCATTCAACATTTTAAACGAATCAGAAGTGCAAAAAAAAGCTTTCGGAAATTCAGTTGGCATAAATTAGACATTTTGTAGACCCTAAAAACTACTTTTTCTTGTTTAATAAAAAACACCAACATTTTGTCAATAGAAAACGTGTGCGGGGTCCTACTGTAATTCCTTATAAAATTGCACTTGTTCTAACACTTAATTTGTAAAGTTCAAACAATTATTTGGCTCAAAACATGTTCATTTTTCACAGACAATCATTACAATAACTTTTTCATGTTTTATTATTTCAGTGACAATATGTACGATTTTGACCAAACCAACTCCATTTAAGGTTTTCGAGTATGCTCTACAACTTACTCATTGAAACTTTTCATCTACCACCTAGCGTTCACAAACTACAAATTCTAAAACCGTGAACAATTTCACGATTTTTCTGAAATTCACAAATAACAACGATCTCCACCGAGAGAGTACATTCCGAAAATTTAACATTTCTGGAAGGTATAGTTTTTGAGAAAAATGCCTGGGCCGATCAAATGAAGACACCCTGTATAACTCGCCATTACAGTCAATTGACGTCATCTATTAAAGGGACACATAGGGGTTTGATTTTAACCAGTTTCCCGCGCTTGTTCCTGAATATCATAGTTGGTCGTATCTGCTACCACGTGGTAAGTCCGGGCCGAAATTTTTCAAACGCTGGTGTGGCGCTATAAGTTGTCTAATATTTCAGGCTTTCATTTGCGTTGGTATGAAAACGAATACTTTAAAAAGTAAAAGTTTGAAAACAAAATTATTGTATAACGATTATCATTCTAACAATTTTTAAGAATAAACTGACTACGAAACCAAAGTATTAAGTCTCCTTTGGTTTTTAGGGGCCCATATTATTCTGAACCTCGGGCGAAAAATCGCTTAATCCGGTCCTGATGATGGCAGTAATACTGCCGAAACTAGTCGATGGACATTTTTGTCTTGTTTTTATTATTTTAAAATAACCTTTACTTACGCAATAATGCCGTGTTTTTTTAAAACAATTTTAATAGATTGGCCTAAGGTTAAAGCTATTTATTATTTTAATAATGATGTACAAATATTTATTTTTTGGATAATTTACTACTAGGATCGCTTTAGTATTTTAAAATATTAAATGCTAGCATATTTAAAACTATAAATTTCCTAGAATTGTTACCGATCCACAACCACCTTTGAATTTAACTCTTTTATGCGTGAGTTTATAGCAATAAGGCTAGAGAAGTGCCAGCAATTTTCAATTTGATCACATTTGTTTAAATTTCTGGGTGGAATTGCAAATGTTCTGAAATGTCTCTTTCAAATCGCCAGGCGCGTATGAACGTTTTCGATTAAGTTGGTACAATTTGAATATTGAATTTGTTACCCCCCTTTATCTATTTAAAAATAAGCGAAAAAACTTATTATACATTTTACTTTTCATCTGGCGACCAATTAATATACACTTTTAAATTTAACTGAAAATATTTTATTTTATTTAAAATTGTTTCCATATTTGTATTAATTATTTATTTTCATCTGAGCCTTCCTCAAGCCACAGTGGCGTAGCGTGCATTTCTTCCACCCGGAGCCAACCCTAAATTTGCCGCCCCCCCAAAAGTAGGCAAAAATTCTGTGATACTCTGTTGATTGCCAAATGATTCAAGTCGTTAAAAAATTGAAATTTTATTCTGCGTGTTTTTTGCAACGCGAACTCTTTTATGCAATGGTCAATATTAATTTGTACCTCTTGTTCGATTGCCACGATACCCAAATTTGTTAATCAGAACGACATTGTAGATTTTAAATAGTAACTGCACCGCGCTTCTCAATAACAATAACTGACGTTTCGTTCGAGCCGGTTAGACTCGTCGACTGTTTTCTGTTGGCGGTTGTTGCAGTGTTGCCACACCGCGCGCTGCCCGGCTAGACTCGTAGACTGTTCTGTTGACGGCATAGAAATCTCATAAACACAGCGCACGGTGTGACATCACTGCATCGAGGTTAACGGTAATAGTTAGTGTAGGGAGCTGTTGGCTCGAACGCGTGGCATGCAGGGCTTGCCACCACCCTCCTACGCATTGTAACCCGGCCACCTGAATTAATGGCTTCAAAAGTCGCTTGATGACTTAGGCCTAAGGTGGTGCCTTTGGTATTAGCCTAGCTGATTATTATTATTATTATTATAATCAGAAATTATAGCCCAGTGTACCGGTAACAAGAGAACCACACCACCGGAGGCCTATCATCATAATGCATACGCCAGCGTCCACAGCCCGAACAGGTGACAAAACCAACATGGGTAGTAGTACCCTACTACTGAAGGTCGCAAGCCGCTCTCCCAGCAGAAGGTTCAACAATGGGTTGACCAATTCGCCCCTTCGCACACAGCAGTGGGTTACATGAGTGGGTGCTCTAGCATCGGAATCCAGCACCTTAACTACATAGGTGAGGTGCCCAAGCCCTTAAGAAAAGGTGGACTAAAGGGGGACACTGCGGTCCAGCGTAACCCGGCACGATCGGCACCGTAGATCCCAATGGGCTCCACAAAGCCGGGAAACCGGGCCACAGCGCCTCATACGGAGACCCGCCGCCCCACAGCAGGCCACCAAATCCGCCTAGGCGACAGGATGCCTGGCCCCTCTCCATTAGCTTGAGCTGAAGCTTAGTTTCCAGCCCTTACCTGACCGAAGTCGGAGGTCGGAGATCGGACCATTTGATAACATCTCCCGGTGTGCCACCGCCCTTATGGGTTACAAGAGCCGGACCCCGACTCCTCAGTAAAGCCACCAGTTATTGAACACTCAGACCCCTTAAGGGCCTGTGACAACACTGCAATAGTCGCCTGCCAGCGGCTGCCGCCAATGTCACTTTTCTGACCCAGAATATCGGCCGGCCGCGTTGGTTTCAATTTGCCAGGCCGCCCCCTACATCTAAGCCGCCCGGGGCCATGGCCCCCTTTGCCCCCCCCACGCTACGCCACTGTCAAGCCACCGCTAATTAGTAATTTCTGAGGTCGCCGCTGCCAAATACTATAGTACGATAGTTTGTTATGGAGGAGTATTAATTATGTAGAAAAGAAAAAGTAACAAAAACGGATACACTGCCCTACGTTTCAGAAATGCATTATCTCAAAAAATGGCATTTCGAGATAAATCGATTTTTGCAATTCTTATGAAAGATAGCAATACTTCAGTATTTAGGTAACTGAAAGCTAGTTGTTAGGGGTTTATTTTAGTCCGCAATCTAAATATGAGAACGACTTTCGCCAAAATTAAGTAAATCTGAGAATAATTTGACTTTATGTTTTGTACGTTTATATTTGGATAAAAACCTTGGCAGAAACGCATTATGTTTTATAATAATACTGACTTTTACCCTGGGAATGCCACTGAAGAAATTAGAGCAAAAGAAATTATACGTAATGGTTAATAACAAGTAGTTTCGAAACTTTTCAATTTTAATGCGATTTTGCATTTTTGCATCTCGGAAACTAGACCAGATAGAAAAATACGGATTTCAAATTTAGAATCAGTGCCTTAAAATTAGTAGGGAGAGCATTCAAACTCAAAAAGCCAAAAATGGTCGATACACATAACGAAATCATGAAACTTAATAATCAGCAAGCTAAACAAGCCTAACGCGACTGAACTATACCTAAGCGATATCATTCTTAGACATTTATTTTACTTAAACGTAAATTTAGAAACACAACTAACTAACAACAAATTTACATTGAGAAGCCAATAAATACAACAGTGATGTAAATAACCACATCGCAGGTACTGGGCCTCGGACGGACTCCCTAGGGCCCAAAAAAACGATAAAAATCTAGAGCTGGCTTAAGAGACCTTATTAGTTACCACACTGCAATACAACTAACAAGGAGAGTACCCGAGGTGTTTATTGCCGATTTAGATCAAAGTCGGCCGTAATGTGGACCTATATGAGATATGAAATTTTTCAAAAGGAGACGTTGCACTCTCCATTAGATTTGCCATGGCAACCGAAAATGTTTTTGACCACTTACAACCAAAATAAGATTTTTCCCTTATTTTACCCAAAATTTGTTACAAATTTACCTTAAAAATGTTTCATTTTACCCAAACTTGATGAATTTACCTAAATGTGGTCCTAATTACACATTTCGTGATTTTCAAAATTTTTCCAAATTTTCGTAGCTAGGACCCTGTGAAACCGAGAAAATCTCATGCTTTTTTAAATGGAGATTTTATTGTTTTAAGTGATCAAAAACATTGTCAGTTGCTATAGCAAAACGAATGGGTAGTGCGACGTCTCCTTTTGGGAAATTTCATATCTCATTACGCCCGACTTTGAACAAAATCGGCAATAAACACCTCGGGTACTCTCCTTGTAAGACTTCCTTTAGAAATGAGTAGAAATTTAGGCTTATGCCAAACTTTAAAAACTGCTTTCTATGTTCAAGAAAATATTACAATATACGGTATGAAACAATATGAGGGTATTAAACAATTAATTCGTATCGGAACATAAGTTAGTATTCGGCTTTTGTGATTATGGTGAAATTTTTTAAATAATTTTTATATAAGTACCGAATGGGATTCTAAAAAATATTCCAACAAAAAATAAAACAACGTTTTCTGGCTATATACAAAGTTTAAATCTCAGGCTGTGATAAGCCTCGGCTTATTAAATCGATCGAAGAAACCTCGCATCATTTCGTCGAAATCGACGGTCGTCTCGTTTAAACCTCGGCGAATTTTTCCATCGTAGAAACTCAGCTCCAATCTCCGGCTATATCTAAGTTTCAAATCTCGGTGTATTTTGAATTAATTGGTTTTGGTAGCTACACAATTGAGCTATGACCGTTTTAGTAATTAGGAACTTGTAGTACTCACCCAATTTAAAATGATTTTTGAAATCGATGAATCGTTATTTCCTTCAGGCATATTAACAGATAACTACGTAGTTAAGACTTTTGTCGCATAACGGAAAACAAATGAATGCCTTGAAGAGGAAACGTTTCAAATGCTTCGTTGCTGTTACCGTTTTCTTTGGTTCAGTCTTTGCTAGATATAACTTCACTTATTTTCCGTTACAAAACCGTTGCTATTATGCACTATTATGGATAATAACTTTATTATTTTACTTTAATAAAAATAAATCAGGTCATCTCAGCAAAACCGCTGTTATTTCATCCATAGGAAGATCTCGCTTGCTAAATACTCACAATGATTACTTTGAAATACATTACATTGTTTGAAGTCGTAACCCTATTTTACCATTTTATGGGAAAACTATTTATATTTTGATATAAATATGTTATATTGAAGTGTAATAACTCGAAAATTACTTTGAAATGGGCGATAAACCAATGTAAAATGACATGTTTTGCTTAATTATGTTTGCCTCTAGGTTTTTCATTTTCTCATTTAAAGTTATGAGGGGCTCAGGAAATTTATTATGTTCAATTAAAATCATTATTGTTCTAATTATAAGCCTAGAATATCAATTATTCAGGGGTCGAATTCCTTCAAAACGTTGTTTTAAACCGTTTTGTTTATAAACTTTATGTGATTTTCTTCGAACACCCAGGTATGCGATTACTTAACTCTTGATTTTAATTAATTATTGAAAATAATTATTTAAAATCATTCCCCAAAAAAATAAATGAAAGCCTATCCGAAATGTTTGTTTAAACCTAGGTAAAACCAAAACGCCGATAGCGTCGCTGCAATGACTGTATCTAGGTAATACGAAGTGAGCTCGGGTTTCTTTATGATTTAAATTTTTAAAGTAAGCATGATATTAATGATAAATTAAATATTTAGTAACATGATAGATTTAACTAATTAAAACAATATTTCGAATACATTGATTCATGGTCTCATTAGTCCCGCTAGTGACGTTGATTTTAATTCGATTTTTTTAATGTGTCTTTAACAGAGATAGGAAGACAATATGTTTGATCTAAGTCTATTTTGACTCGTTACCTTTATTGATTATTCATCTTCACTCTCACTGAATGGTGGACTTATAGCTCAACTGTGTTCCGTGAATAGTTTAGTGAACTTGTATTTCCAAAAGTAAGATTTTGGGTGTATTCTCTGAAAGTTACGGAAGTTTCGCTGTTTTTAAAGTTCATTTTGGACCTGTACATTTTTCAATTAAACTTTTTAAGTTTATTATTCATTACTCTCACTGAACGGTTCGCCTAAAGCTTTATTTCATACTGTTATATTTTATATATTGAATTTGGGATTCCAAAAGTAAGATTTGCAGTGTATTCTCCGAAAGTTAGGGAAGGTTCGCTGTTTTTAAAGTTCATTTTGGACCTGTACATTGTAAGGACCGCCATAGAGGACGCCCCAGGAGGGGGCAAACTCCAACACCTCTAGTGGTTAAATACCAGAGGTGCAGGAGAAATAGATATAGATGAAGACGAGACTAGAGAGGGGAAGGTATGAGACAAGCGGCGGAACAATTAAGCGTAAGAAAGGATCGTTGAGTAAACTAGTGAGTGCTAATAAAATATAATTTATGTTGTTTAACCAAACTCAGGCGTCTCTTATATTTAAAAATCTAAGTACTTTATTGTAATACTCGCTACGTAGAAGAGAGTTCATTACAACATGTTTCAATTTAACTTTTTAAGTTTATTATTTATTACTCTCACTGAACGGTTCGCCTAAAGCTTTATTTCATACTGTTATATTTTATATATTGAATTTGGAATTCCAAAAGTAAGATTTGCAGTGTATTCTCCGAAAGTTAAGGAAGTTTCGCTGTTTTTAAAGTTCATTTTGGACCTGTACACATAGTTCGACAATAGTAAAAATATCATTTAATTCTTAAGGATTTACCCTATCATCTACGAAACTTCGTACGATAATGCAAAGCGACACAATGTAGAAACACACAAAAATATCCTGAATTTGTCCAGACTTAACGGGCAACACTGCTGTTGGAAATATTTCAATTTCCCCGCGCTCGAACTATGTTGCTTTGCATAACGTGAACCTTAATCAGTATTTGAGCATGTAAATTCCAAAATGGTCGAAATGTTTTTTAATTATTAAAGGAATTCTTTTATAAGCGTAAAAGCGTGTGGATTAGATATATTCATTTTGGATAAGTCTAACTTTTTAACCTTAACAACTGTCTTTGGGGAAATTGGGTTTATTTAAATTTCCATAGAGAAAGCTGAAATGTTTGCAGAATGTGTATCACCAATGCTTTAGATATCATCCTTTTATTTTTATATAGGTTTGACAGATATTTAAGGATTTAAACACATTGATTTTTCAGACTAAAATGATGACAAGTTAGATGAAACAAACAGTTTTCTAATCAAAATTTAATGCCCTGTCTTATTATACTGCGCGCCCGCGGAGTATATTTAGAGCTCATCTTTTTCCCCCATTTCCACCTCTGCTGCGCGTATATTGGCAATTTAACGGTTTGGTCGTGGAAGACGTCAACTCAGCTTGTGAGACTTTTAGGCCTTTTTTGGGTCGCGCTGTAACCTCAACCATTGTCCTATTTTAATTCTGTAAACGGATTTAAAATCAGCGTGTTTCACTTCATAGGCCCGTTTTTTCACGATTTATTATTTAATCAATAACGCCTAGAAAATATAAGTTTTTGAAGCCAGGAAATTACGGTTTCGAGGCATCCATTTTCCCTCTTAAGTTTCAGATTGGCGCGCATGCGCAACGGGAAACTGAATCTAACATGAAAACCGAGGCCTAGCACAAATACAGGTCGGGGAATTCATTTCCTCGCCTTAAAATATTCGGCGATTTTAAAAGTAGATTACGAGGGAAATACTTGAGGGAAAGTTATGAATGTAGTCTTAAATAAAACCTAAGTTAAGTTAGAAGAAACCACCTATGGACTATGAGAAGGATGATAAAATACGCGAAAAAGTAGATTAGTCCATAATTAAAAGGAATAATATAGCTAAATCCTAAACAAATTTGAAGAAAATTAAAAACTTACTAATAACTCATACCGATAGGTCTTCGAGCAACGCGAAACTCGGATCAAATAGATCTTCGAGTAATAAACTAAATTAAAAATAAATAAAATAGCCAGAAATTCCAACGGTAGACCGGTTTCGTTCTATTTGAAACTCATCAGTACCGTGCGGGAAATCTGGCTGGCGACTGTCAAATCTAAAGGAGAAACTAAGCCTAAACATAAAAAATTTCAAAACGCGTTACATATAGCAACGGAAAGCCGAAATAAAACCTGGAAACTTACTAAAAATCATATGAAAAATTCCAAGTTGAGTACAAACACTAAAATTCTTAAAAAGTCTCAGAATTGCAACACAGTTAGGATAACGAATTCCCGTAGGAAAAGCATTGGGGAGAAAAACCAATTTTCCCGAATATTCGTCCGCTTAGACTCAGTTCGTGTACATGTTATGTTTAGTTGAACTAATCTATCAGCTGTTAAGTTTAACCACGGCCAACTTTGATCACGCGCTGTTCGCGCTACAGCGGCCAACACATTCGTCGAAATTCCGCTAGCAAGGATTTTCCTCCTATAAACTGTACTATAACGTGTAGGAGTTCAGCGCCACGCTCGGTTTTTATATTGGCTTCAATGTAAAAACTATTCTAAAAATAATAATCCGCTAGGGGCGCTCACGTCATACACATCATTTGCTTATAGGTTAACCAAGAAACGTCAACGAATGAGATGGCCGCTGTAGCGCGAGAGATCAAAGTTGGCCGTGGTTTAACACTAATCATTTTCGAGCTTTAAAATTTGAAATGCCAAGGAAACAAAAGAAAAAGGCAAAACGACGGGCTGAGTATTTGCGAAGCAAAGGTAATAATTTTTATGTGGTTTGAACAAATATAACAATATTTTTTGAGTTTTTAATTATTTTTCTATGCAGGCCCTAGTTTGGCACTTTTATTAGTGACACTACAAAAATTTAATTTTTAATTTTAGAAAGCATTAATTTTTTAAAAAAATAATAAAATTGGGATGTAATTCTTGTAAAGCACCACTTCTCATAAATGGGCATATATTATAACAAAAACAGTTCTTCGAACTGAAAAAACAGCTTAATTAGAGCTCGTTCATGTGCAGCCTTAAAGGGACATAAACTATTTTTATTGATGATTTATGTGTCAAATTCATTTAAAGTATTAAAAAATATTCCTGTGAACAACAGAATGACGTCATTCCGCTTTTAAAATCACAGTCCACTGCTCCTCCAATTTTTAACACAAAATCTTTGATCCAATTTTGCCCACAAACTAAGGTATCCATATTTATATTTATTTTCTTCCCTACACATTTAACATTAAAATTTTCAAATTTATTATTATTATTATTATTTTTGTTGCAGATTACTGCAGTAAATAAATAATACACAATAATAATAATAAATAATAATAATAATTTTAAATTTAGGCGAATTTTAGATTACTGGATAATAGTTGAAGTAAGAAAAAACTATTGAACGTATTAGCTAATAATTACATCAAAAGAGAACTTTAAAAAAAAATATACGTATTAATCAAATTATAGGAATAAAATTTATCGAAAAATATTAACAACATTTTTATTCATGAAATATTTTTCAAAAAAATTCGTTTGTGTCTTAGTTACGGTTAAAAGTTTACCGACACCGAGCCCTAACCCGATATAATGGCTTTAAAAGTCGCTTGATGGCTTAGGCCTAAGGGATTATTATAATTCATCAAACTATACTAAAAAGAACAAGTCCACTTGGTGTCAATACATTTATTTAACATTTATCTTAAAAACATATATTATACACAAAGGGGACTTGTTATTTTTTGTAAAATTCTAGTTTGATTTGATAAAAACTGCAAAATAATAAAATACTCGTTCTGCTATTGCATCAACTTTTTAACCACATTGTAGGTCATATAACACCAACCACTAAAGAGAGAAAACAGTCAAGTTGCATCTTTTAACAAAAGATATTAAAAAACTCTCAATTGTAGATCAATTGTAGATATCAACGAATAAATAATAACTGAAAAATTACTGTAATTACAGTGACTTTTCACACTTTGCAGTGAGAAAAGTTAATGCAGTCAAATTACAGTCTCCGTATTTTTGGATGAAATTGACTGACATTCATGGCAGTTTAGCGTTGCCCAATTCCCGCTAAATTTCAGACCATCAGCCCAAAATATCGCAAAAGCAGTTAAATAATAGCTTACGAAAACAATTTTTTTAACTTGTATTATTTTTAAAGTTTATCAGTTTTATTGTAGTATAGTGCCAACATCGCTTTTTTGAGGCCCCAAGCCCTTAAAATAGCAATGGCAGTGATAATGGTAAATGAGTCGAAATGTTAATCCATCAGGGAACAGTTTGTTTTAAGTAGCATGACAGAAGGAAATGCAGTCTATTTCATGACTGAAAAATGCTGAAAAATATTTAGAGCAGAATTAGCAAACCTTTAAGACGTTTGTATGTGTAGGGTGGGTAGATTTTGTGAGTTTGATATTTTTCTCTCTACTGGTTAAAAGGGGTTTCCCCGATTTTTTTAGAATTCCCTTTCCATAAAAACTTCTTAAAGCGTTACTTGCACGATATTTAGAAACTTCAAGTTGACACTTTCTAAATTATCATTAAGGTATAAGAAAGTAAATTTGGACCTAGTTTGGTTAAACAAAATGCGATATAATTAATTAAAAATAATTAATGAAAAAGCTGGCTTTTGGAAATAGTTCGTAAGGAGTGGTTAAAAATGACGTAACGATTATCCGTTGCTGTGATTCGATTACTAAGACTACTTCTGAGCCCAATAAAAATCCTGGATTGTAATCACGTGATTTACTCTAACTGTCTAACATCCAGTTTAGCCTAGGATACAATTTTCGGTAGATTTACTTGATAAGTATGAGTGATTCGAGCGAGGAATCAATTTATTACTCGGATTTTGATTCTGAAAGCGCGTCATCAGTCACTGATGAAACTGGTTCAGAAAATTCAATAGATTTTGAAGGTGAAATAGGCTTAGGTCCAGAAAATGTTGGTCAAATTCATGGTATTTTGCCCTACCAATTTGAGCCTTTGGCCCTTACTGATGAGGAATTAGAAAATGAAAATCAAGAGGTAGAGGATCCCTTAAATGAACGTTTACAAAATAATGATTGGTACGTAGATATCTTCCTATAAATATTATTAGTTGACATAAGTTTAATACTGTTGTCATTCCAATCATAGGTGTGGTTGTGGGAATTGCACCTCTATGCCTCTTGCTGTAGAATGTTGCTGCTGCCAAGACCAAGAAGAGATAAGTTCAAAAATAGAAGATCTATGCATAACCCAACATTGTGAATTTCATCATGTTTGCACAAGCATTCCGATGCTGAATTTAGCATACCAAGAGTTTCACAACCCCGAACCTGGAGTTATGATAAGGCAACCAGCTGAAGGCTTGATTCATAAGCAAGTTTTAAACCCACCCGATTCAGAGTCCCCGAAAAGATATTATTTTAGTTATAGCAGGGTGATACGTTATTAGTTTTGTGATATTATTTGTAAATTTACTTCTTTTTTTTTACCATGGAGGTGGTGCTAAAAATATTTTACCTAAGTATATAAAATGATTTTTTTTTACCAGGACTTACAGATATTTGGCTTATCGGAGGTTTATTAGATGGTGTTTTTGGGTGATACCACATCAGCGTTTCCCAATTCCCAGTTGCGTGGTGGGAAAAATTAGACAGGCATTTCCTTCCGATGACATTTGTGGTTTCCGGCCTTACATACTGAGGCCCAGAAATTAATTAGTACCCAGTGCGTATTTCTTTTCTCACAGCGAAAGATTTTTTTGCCATACTCACTTAACTAATCACAAAATATTATAACTTTTTTCTCCCCTCTCACTTATTTTCACCCTTTATATGCATTTCACATTATAATAATTTGACAAACTAGTTTTTTCATGCCATCCCTTTAAGAGGGTGTTTATATTTTCCATGTTTAGAGCGTTTCAAATAGTGTAAAATAAAGAAATATTTTGCCAAAAATTAAGTTTTTTATTGATGTTCTAGCTTTATGATTTAAATATTATTCAAATGAAAACCTTCGGCTTAAGGCATATGAAGTTAGTGCCTCTTCCTTTGTGGGGTGAGGATACTCAGAGCACATTGATTTTGGGGCTACACCCAGAACAGATTCTGTCTTTTTTAAACCAGTTTCATATGTCTCTTCACTATATTCTACCGCATTTGACATAATTTTACTGACATAATCTACCATACCAAATAGATAATTTTTAGAAATTTTAGATGTTGATACATTAGGAAAATTATTCTTACCATAAGTAGACGCTTCCATTATTGGCCGTAGAGAGTATTCACCTTTCTTGAATTTTGGGAAAAATATATTCCACCGCCTTGTTCCATTGACAGTTGTAGCTTGCATTTTAGATGAGTTCTCATTAAAATGCAAAGCAGCCAGTAGTAATCTAAAGATAAATGTTTTAATTAGTACACGCAGAAGCCTATAATAAGCCCCTGGAAGGTTTGAGAAAATGATATCACTGCATAAATCCAGTGGCGTAACAACAGATCTTGGACCCCCCTGCTGGCAGGTTGGTAATGGCCCCTAGTAATCTTTAGCTCTGGAAACATTTACACAAATTATTCCCTCCCACGGTAAATTGAAATGAAAAGGACCCCCTAAGCTGTCGCGGGGTCGAATCCCCTTATTTTAATCGAATACCGAAACAAATAATAGTTTTCAAACCAAATACCGAATAGTTAGGCTTTAAGCCAAAAATATTACCTTATATTTTACATATTTTATTCTTATAATTCATCACAAACTCTTCCACCAAAATAGACTTTGTGGATATGTAATGGTACATACCTGCTCATCATTCCAAAATACGAGTAGTGCGTATGTTTTGGTGCAAACTGAATGACAACTGCATGAAACGCTTCTACTGAGGAAGTCTGGCAGGCTGATGAAACTTGTGCCACATCTTTAGATAGCTTCAGAACTATTTTTTCCAAAGCCATGTAAGGGTTAGAATCTGAAAAAAATATACAAATTACCCAAAAAATAATAAAATATGAAAAAGAAAACCAACTTGGAATAAGCCATCTTTTGCGACGTTCATTATCTAAAGAACCGTGCTCACAAGCTTCGTAGGGACCACTGTGACCCTCATGTTTATTTATAACATGGTTCAGTAAGGATTCCCACTTCGCTGCCATCAACTGACCATTAGCATCACAAGTTGCAGCGAGCCAATACAAATGATTTTGTACACTTTTGCTCCAAGCCAACAATACTTCCATGTACTTTTTCTTCCCACATACTGATGCAATTTTAGATTTAACAGCTGTAACAAAAGTTTATTTCCTTTATAAAAATATAATAATATACCAACATTAAAAATAATTACATTTCACTAGGTGCCAACAATCAAACAGGTGTTTTATTTTGGGATAGGTTTTTTTCAGAAACGCTCTGATTGAAATATGTCTATCAGTTACCATCGACCCTATTGCAAATCCTTTATCCAGTAGATATTTTATGCCTTGCTTTAATCCCTCTAACTCCATAGCCACACTACTCTTTACTTGGTTACTCTAAATAAAAATTGGTCTCTCAGAAATAATATATTACATACTTCTGATATTACACAAGGGCATATCCAGGATTTCATTTCAGGGGGGAGGTGAAAAAACCTAAGCTAGGCTAATACCCTGGGCACCACTACAATCCTAACTCATCTTGAGACTTATAAGACCTTTTAACCAGTGCCCGGGTTGTACTACGTAGGAGAGCTCCCTACACTTACTATTAACCTCTGCAAGTTTTTATGAGAAGGGGAAACCGAAGATCTCGGGGGAAAACCCCTTAAGCCCTTGGGGAGAGAACTTGCAAACTCTACGCAGAAGGAGTGGTTCCGGATTTTCACCCAGTGCCACAAGCTGGGATCGAACCCGGCTCCTCTTGCTGCGAGACGAAAGTGCTAACCACTCAGCCACCTCAGGACAAAGGTTTTAGTTTTTTGTTTGACATCCCCCCCCCCTGTCACCAACATTGGGGAGGTGAGTCAAACCCCCAAATCCCCCTTAAATACGCCCTTGATATTACATACCTGAATCAAAACAAGGTGAACAATTTTTTTTATACTGCTTTCTAAGAAGCAGTAGCTTAAATACTTAGCACTATGACCAGGACTTTAAATAATAATATATAAATTTAATTTGGTTTTAAAAAAAGAAAAAGGAAGTAGTTCCCAGTTTTATTACCTGTCAAATCTTCCATCACCTCCAAGTTTTAAAGTTGTTCCTTGTAGAGAGATCAATAAGGACTGTTGCTCCGAGTCCCAAGCCTTCAATGTACACAATTTGTGAAATCAAGTTAGGTTAATTAAATAGAGTTAAAATTACATTTTTCACGGCACGCCAGAGGAAAGCTCTTTGCATACGATAATAAGTACTAAGATCAAACATCTGAACTCCAGAAAATTTAAGCATACGTAACGCTTTAGCAGGATTTAAGCCAGAAAAAAGAATTCCAGCTGCAATTAGAACATTCAAAGCTGGCTTTCGACCTATTTCAGGCTGACTGTTCCATGTCAATTTATGATTATTTGGGCACTCGGTATAGACAGTTATCATTGACCCTTTAATAGTGGTGCTGATATTCGTGCATTTCAACAAACATTGAGAGCAGAATATGAAAAGTTGGAGGAGCGCAGCCTCGAAAACAATAAATTTTGAGTCTTTTATTACATCAAAATCTGTATCAAATATCCTGGAACTAAATTAAAAATAGAATGCCAATAAAATTATATTGCAACTAAAATCATTTAATAAATAATCACCTCTTAATATCGTCAGATGAAATTTCCGATGGAGTGTAGCTTATATCAAGTGGGTCTACTTTTGTACCATCATCATCAGTTTCTATTTCATAATCATATTGATCATCCTCGGACCTCGACTTCATAAAATCTTGGACATTTTCTTCAAAAAATACAGTTTGGGTTGATTTATCAACCATTTGAGGAGTAGCTTGATAAAATATTAAGACCTTGTCATTAATACTATAAATACAAAATATCATATGCACATATCTTACAATTATGTTTTAGTTTCCAAAGAGTTTGAGTTTTTTTAGATGACCTTCGAGGAGATATTGCAACCTGACAACTTTTAGAGTGGGTTGAGAGCCGAATGTGAGTCTGCAACCCAACAGATTTGTCAGGTTTCTTAATCCATGTGGGTAAATCCAGAATTGAAGATTCCTAATGTTTATTAGAAATAAAATCGTTATACGAAGCAATTTTCTTACAATTAAGCCTAAATACTTACCAAAGATTTTCCTCGTTTTGAAGGGCGGCTCGGGAAATCCATCAAATCATGGGTCAGCCCGGAGGTACTTGCTAAATCAGAAACTAAACTATCCTTATCATCACTAACAGACATCAAAGCTGAATCACTGGGATTTTCCATTTCAACATCTTGTTGTGTAGGGGCTGGGATGATTTCAATTGAGTGTTCTCCAAAAAGAGTTGGAACCGCATCACGATTTAGTCGCCTTGGGTTAGGTATGTCTGATATGTTTAAACCAACAAATGCAAGTGGATTCTTTTCAAAACTAAGAGGAGTGAAGTGGCATGAGCAGACACGACTTGTTGATACAACTTTATATTCCAGCTTGCCCAAATTAACAAGCCACTCATTGCGAAGGGTTTCATTTTTAGGAAATAGATGAAACACGAGACCAAATTTTTGCGATTCAATTTTACCTGGATTTCTACTATTGTAATTACAACCAGGCGCGACACAGGAATAATATATTTTACTGGCCATACTGTCAAAAAACGTTGCCTTAAGCCTTAGCTTATTACCCAGCTTCCGTTCGCAGACTTAAGTTAGTGGAGGAGTTGTACTATATTTATTATATATAAATTTAACACTAAAACTAGGAAATAATCACTTGTGGCTAAAAATGAAGACAAAAAAGAAACTCTTCCGATAATAAAATCAACTAATGTAAAGACTACCGAAACGAAAATATAAGCAGATGATGTATAACCGCATGACTCGTGACGTAAGACATACGAATTAAGCGCCTGATCGAAAGTACCAGATGCGGCCGCTAGCTGGCGCAAAAAGCATTTCTGGCCGCCAAAATTTAAATGTTTCAAATTTAATTTAAAAATTACCATGTAATATTTTTGGCATAAACCAACATTTTTGGAATCTGTA
Organism: Leiobunum rupestre; assembly: GCF_980474605.1. Classification (NCBI taxonomy): domain Eukaryota; kingdom Metazoa; phylum Arthropoda; class Arachnida; order Opiliones; family Sclerosomatidae; genus Leiobunum; species Leiobunum rupestre. Next base: position 11,487,341 of record NC_143386.1, read on the forward strand.
GACCTTCATTTACTTAGAAAGTACAAACTTTATACTAAATTCAATCGATGACATATCGTGCAAGTAACGCTTTAAGGTTTACGGTAAAATTGAATGAAGATAGCTGATTGCTTGTCACCACCCCCCTACACGTTGTAACCCGGCCCCCTAATTTAAGGCACTAAATCATTAAATTATTTGACTTGGGCCTTGGGTTTAAACTTAGTTGATTGTAAGTATTAAATAAAAATGGTTCGAAACTTAAATTCACATTTCATAAAAAGTAACTTTGACCTTAAAAAATTAAGCTAACTAAAAATTGTTGCCCTGGAGCCAACGTTTTTTCTTTAGACACTACATATATAAAGCCCACTTCATTCGTAACCTCGCTTGACCACTCAATTTCACTGAAATACAATATCCTTTCCACTCGCTTTCCTTTAATATGAATATCTCACAATTTTATTGGAAAAATTCTGTTAAACTATTTTTCTGGTCGTTTTAGTGAGAGGTCTTAACAATTTCGTTGCACAATGCGAGCATAGCGCACATGAGTACAGGCTTACAGTTTCACGGTTAATTAATTTTTAATTGTTATCCCATGCTCTGATAACACAAAAGAAATAAATTATTAGGTCAGAAAATAATCGATAGGTTTTTAAGTTTGTTACACATTTAATTATCCCAAATCTGAGTCAACCTAGCAGTTGGTTATTAAACACGAATTTTTAACCACCTGACAATCTTGTTTCCTTTCAAAAAGTGAACCAAGTTAATTCATATTTGTTAATGGGTTTTGCCTCTGCATATTGTAATATATGGAATTACGCAAATGGAGATATATAAATTATAAAGTGGTCGTACTGCTATAGTGTAAAACGACCACCGGGTAACACTAAAATCAATTCGAAGCATGATGGATACAGAGATGGTTTGGGCAGCGGAAAGCAACGACTTTTCAAACGAAGCTCCATCCATTACATTGTTAGTTACGTCTTGAAAGGATAACTGGAGGGTAGTATCAAACGAAAGCAGGTTGTAAGAAATGTTCTAATCAGGAGCACTCCGAAGAAGGTATGACAGCTTAGGAATTTCCAGGGAGTTTTTATTATCAGAAAAACGCATGATGGTCCAGCTATTTCTCACGATTTCCGACCATGATTTACTATGCATTTGTTTTCTTAGCAACAAAACAAGTAAATTGAATACCAGGAGCAACTCAATTGAACATAGATTGAAAGCGTTCTTTTTTAATACACCTGAATTCAGAAGCAGAAGATCACATTTAATATTTTCAACTCGAGGCCCATATCTGAGGAAAATTTTGGAGGCGGAGTAAGTTATTGATGGCTATTTTGGAACGCCGTATTATTTAAGCTTCGACGTAGAAGAACAAACAGTTCTGGAAACTCCAAGAATTGCTGAGGTTTAAGACTGTACAACCCCCTAGTTGTACCAGACGGAAGGACCAAATGGCAGCTTTGACCTGGAATTACTCCACGTTAAGGCACGGTTAGGAGAAGGAATCGTTGGCCTCGAAACCCTGGTAAGCTACAGACGGATTCTTGCATTTGAGAGTCTCGTAGCACAATCAGTGGGCGCGAAAGAGTCTTCAGAACAGAAAACAAGAATTGCTCCTGTATAATCTCCGCCTTACTTCGACCATCCTAAAATTAATTTACGCTCGCAACGGTTGCTTTGTGATTTGCGCGAAGCGGATGGGAGCACCATGACCCTTTAAACTTCTTATCTATGCCGACTGCACTAAAACAAAAATTAACCTTCATGATTTAATATGTAAAACTTTATTAACTATTAATATACTCTTCCGCTTAAGTTGAGTTTCTAATTTTTAGTGAAGAGTAACATGTATCGATATGTCTGTGGTAGTACGCTCACCTGTCATGCAAGAAGGCTCGGGTTCTAATTCCACTCGATACTATCCCAAAATGACAATAAGACGTATACCGTAATTATTTAATGGAAACCCTGCCATTTGGACGTTGAGGCGTTTACCGTAACCCTCAGCACTTTTCAAGAAACCGTATTAATTAAAACGCGACAAATTATAAAAGTGCAAACGGAAAATCATAAAAGCCGAAGCGGACCAGTTTTAGGTTCTGATGAATCATTTTGCAAAGATAAAGGTTAATTTAAAGTTTTAAAGCGATAAAATAGCGTATAAGCCTTGGCTACGGAGATTTCTCACGCTGGGTTCTAAGTTTAAAAACGTTCACGAAATTTATTTCAGAAATAACTAACATCGTATTTTTACTACAGTCTACAGAAATTTGGAAAATTATAAAATAAACTTAGTATCAAAAACTACTAATATTCTAAAAAATCAAATTTCTCATTTAAAACCTAAAATAGAGGATTCCGCCATTCGAGGCGTTATTGATGAAATCCCTTGCTCATGTGGAAAAACGTATATTGGTGAAACAAAACGTTCCTTTCTGGACAAGATTCGTGAACATAAATCCTGTGTGGCTAAGGGCGATATGAATAACGGAATTTCAAAACATGTTTAATCACTCTATTAAATGGGGTGATTACAAAATTTTAAAACGTGAAAGCAATTGGTACAAATGAAAATTCTACGAAGGATTGTATATTCGTAAACTAGGTTATTTAAATTTAGACAAAGGATGTCAGGAAGTAACTAATTGGGGAAATATTGTGATTTAAAATTTTTAATTTCTATTTTAATAATTCACACGGACTTGCATCTAGGAGCAACAAACACAACACCCCACACAAGGAGAACGCAACCCGTCAAAAGTCGTGGATTTCCTGTGTACATTTTTCATTGGCTAGACGACCCTTCGTTAGCGTGTTTAAAGGCTAGCTGCGTTCTCCTTGTGTTTGTTGCTCCTAGCTTGCATATACTTTGGATTTATCGGTTACATTGATTTTATTACGCACGTAAATTGTTATAATCAAAAAACTTTTGTATATTATTTAACACGTTGACCTTCTGCTCACGTGATATTAGAACTTGAATATGGCGCATGGTAGAATTTTAAATCAATGTGAAACTAATGAACGACTGAAGAAGGGCCTCGGCTCGAAACGTCTTGTTTAAAATAAAGTTTTTTCTTCTAATGCCATGCCGTTTTCTCTGAATATAATTTCTACTAATATTCACCATGGTAAATAATAAGTTTAATATATATATATCGTATTTTCTTCTAAAGTAATTCCGGTGGAATTTAAGGGTAGTTTATTTAAGTTTCCGATGAGAAAAACCTTTCTATTTGCGATACTGAATTACTCTTTATCAAAGTCTTGTTCTTACTTCACCACATCCAAAGCATGTGGAACGCTTTGTTGATCGGTCTCTTCAAGATGGAGCCAAAGCTAACTTCCTAAATTCATTTATTCAAAAGGTATACTATTATCTAGCCCCCACAAGTGTTTTTAAAAATCGGGTGCTGCGTGGCCCCTTGGACCAGCCATAGGCTTCGCGGCTATTTTGTTGTTTTAGCGATATGGTATACTCGCCGTGGCAAACGCGCTGAGCCAGACGAGGCAGCTCAGCGCGAGGGGAGTGAGCGTAAAATGTTGCCAATTGTCTTATTTATTTGTGGGTTAAGAAACTTAGAGGGAAAGGTACTTCGCGCTGCCCGACTTGTTTAACCCTACGTGGGAGGGCGAAATAAACTAAAAAAAAATATTTCTTAAACGCCCCGCGCCATTTGATCAAGACGATATAGTTTAACTTAAAAAATATTAAAAAGCAAAAGTTTTTGTTGTAATTGTGCAGAAAATAAACAAATTAGATTTGTTGGAAGTTCGACTTAAATTAAATGAGCAAAAATAATATATTGTGAATATCAATGAAAAGGAAAGCACTTTCGCCTCACAGCCAGAGGAGCCGGGTTCGATCCCAGCTTGTGGCACTGGCTGAAAACTCGGAACAACTCCTTCTCCGTTGAGTTTGCAAAGTTATCTCCCCACTGGTTAAAGAGCTTTTCCCTCGAGCTCTTCGATTTCCCCTTCCATAATAACTTGTCGAGGTTCACGGTAATAGTTAGTGTAGGGAGCTGTTGGTTCGCGTGGCGTGAAGGACTAGCCACCACCCTCCTACGTATTGTAACCCGGCGACCTGAATTAATTTCTTTAAAAGTCGCTTGATCACTTAGGCCTAAGGTGGTGCCTTGGGTCTTAACGTAGCTGATTATTATTTAAAGAAAAAAAGATTATTATTATTAATTCAATTTTATTCTCGTGATGGTTAGGCCACGACTAAATTGTTAATTGATATATTTAAAATAAACAGGGGGGGTGGTTTAAACATAAATTACGCTTTTCTATGTGATCATTTTCTGTGTCTGTAAATTCGGGCATCATAGCTCGAACGAAAGCGCGGGAGGGTGGAACCAATACACTAAACACTAAAAATCAAACACTACTTGTTACTACAATTACTTTGGAGACAATACACTCTTAAATAAAACAACTAACTACAGATGATATCAGTGAGGGCAAAAGCACGAACAGAAAAAGTAAATCTAACGGTATGAATATACAAGGCTGAATGAGCTCTCATTCTCGAGGGGATCTGTCTTTAACCTTTTCTCAAACGATACCGTGGGCTTAATCTTTCTCTACGTTTCACTGGCTAATTCAGATTTAGACCCTAGGTATTCTACAAGGGAGGTAGGGGGGATTTATTGCAAATTTCTACTCATCATTTGATTATCTTCGTGGCTGCTATACGTTTTACGGAATTCCGGATTACTGGAGCTTTCGATTTACGGGATTCCGGATTACCTAAGACACACGCGTTTTCTTGGAAGGGTTCGAGCGGGACTTCTTGTTTCGCGATGACAGATCCGAACCAGAGATACTGACAATATAGAGATATGAAACTCCGCCTGAAAAGCGACCCCCGAATTTTAAAAAAATCCTGAGCGGAGCGACGCCTAACGGCCGGGAGAAAACGTATTTTTCGAAATCCCAAACAGCGGATTTCAGACGCAAAAATTTATATACGCGTTTTGTCTTAGAAATTATCATCTTGAGGGTTTGTATCAATAAATAAATATGCCTGGAAGTAATTGTTCTATAAAATTTTGTAACAGTTCCAAATAAAAGCAAAGGATATCCTTGTTTAAGTTTCCAAAAGAGAAAGAACGGTGGGAAAAATTAATTAATAGCTTTTGTTAGGCCTATCTTTAATATGTGGTTTTTCAATAAACTTTGCTCTGAGAAATGGCTGATAATGTCGGAAGAAGCTATCTTTATTTGAAAGATGCGAAACATTTGCATCATAATAAAATATGTGCCCTACATTTTGAGGATTCTTGTTTTATGAATAGTAAAACTAAAAACCAACTGACATCAAACGCTATTCCAACAATATTTTCAAATGAATTTAAGCCAACAAGTAAAAATTGAGTTTTAAGTATTGTTTATTTATAAGTGAATTTAAATGAAACAAATTTCCCAAGGGAATGATAATTTAGCTAGTTGCTCAAACGTAAAGGTTCCGGAGAACTTAGTAGAAAATGATGTCAAGGACTATCATAAAAAAACTGGTACAATGAAATTTATACATTGGTAACGGGGTCATAAGTTAAAACTCAATTTTAAAATAGAATCTAGTAAACGGTCTGTAGAAATGGTGGAAGAGCGTAGGAGCCAGGGGGGCAATGCCCCTCCCTAGAATTTTACTGGGAGAGGCAACTAATGTTATTGCCCCTCCAACATTTTTGTCAGTTGAAATCTTCGCAAGGCTCAAATTATCATTTTAAAAGCATATAAAGCTTATAGAACCTCAACTGTGTTTAAATTTCAATCTTTTCCCGCCAATGTATATAGTAGAAAAATGTACAAATGCATTTGGAAAAGCTACACTCCACTAAAAATTCAAAACCATTCTCCAGACCGCTTTTGGTTTCACTTTGCCCCCTCCAACTTCTAGAACGTTCCTACGCCTCTGAAGAGCGCAATAATAGACCTACAAAAAGGACCCGTGTTTCAGTTGCAGCAAGTTCCAGCGAATCTATATCTACAGAACAGGATTGTAAACAGTTTCATTCAAAACAGCTCTATTAAATTTTAATTGAAATTCAGCAGGCTACTAAACCTAATATCAAGACCAATTCCTTCTTAACATTGACTTATATAAGACCCATATAATAATTCCAGATGATTATCATGAAAGTCTTGCATCAGCAAATAATTATTATCCCAGGTCATGTTCGGAGGAAGACTTTCAAATTTGTAAAAGTTCCCTTGAAAGCCAAGGGCCTGGAAAACAAAACACACTATCTTACATTTCAGGATATGTCTTATCTCGTTGTAATAAAAACCACAATTGTGAATCATGCAAAACTAAACTTGTAGATGAAAAACAAACACTCAACCAGTCAAATATATTAGCATCATTTAAGTCTCGTGATACATCAACATTCAGTGGCTTGACAATACCAACTGAAAGATTCCAGCGCTACGTATCTGAGATCAAGGACAAGTTTGATAAACTTTTCCCAATGGTAATACAAATGAATAAAGTCAAAGAGAGGCTTACCAGAATTATTTCAAGAATCGATCAATCTTGGTTTATTTCAAAAGATGAGATGCATCAGCTTGTTCCATGTGTTGATTACTCGAAAGAAATAATCAATTTTTTGTACAACTTTCCATTCGTAGTACATTGGAAAAACATAATTTTAACCACAAGTATGACAAAACCCCGAAACATCTAGATCGCAAATTACTTAAGGTTCAACATTAACAAATACTTACCAAACATTTTAGTCGTTAACCATTTTGATGACATATACTTGGATTAATAATATTCCAATTATTTATCCCAGAAATACCTTTGGATTAATGATCATTAATTTTACCTCTGGCCCTGATTCAAGTAACAAAGGTCTAAAATAACATAAAAAAATAGTTAATATATGAACTTTTTTAAAATAATTAAATATAATGAATTAAAAACTTACTTTTTATCTTATCTTAATAAATTATAATGACAATCCTCTAAGCAATCGTATTTCTTTATTAAAGCTGCACATATGATTCATTGAATTTCATTCAAACGTAAACCTACTACAAATAAACACGGGAAGAAAAAGCTTTCTCCCGTCTGATAGATGGCGCCGACGTTAACGAAAAAAAAAGGGGTCGCAGCGATGTATAGGGAGTTTCATATCTCTATATTGTCAGTATCTCTGTCCGAACTGCGTATTCGTCTCGTTTTACGGCGCAGAAGCCCGGATTACGGTGACGAAAGGTACGGATTACGGTTACGGATGTCCGGATGACGACGACGAATTTCTTACAAGCGGCCGTAGGAACTCCGGGTTTCGGTCTTAAACGTTAATTGAGGGAATTGTTCTCGTTCATCTGGCTTTCTTCTTTCGGAACAGCTAGATAATTGGTGATCAATATATGAATTGAGGGTGGAGAGGACATTACTTTTCCGAGATTCATGGCCATTTGGATTTTTTTTTCTGGTTGAAATGCCCGGGATGGATGTCATCTCTGAAATTCGCGAAGATTGTTTCGTTCGCGATATAGCGCAAGGGTCTAGCGAGGGTTGATGAAGATTAGGGCTCTGTCTTCTGGTTTTGTTCCGGGGATTGTGGGGCGGAGTTGAAACAAAAACAACTGGTGACCTCACGTTTTATGTGTGTCATTGTTGCACCTGAGCCTCGTGTCCTGTGATGCCATGATGGCGTCCTCTAACTTGGGAAGGTTCGCTCGTGGTTGCAGGGTGATGCCGGAGGGTCTCGGGGTATTTTAAGTTTCGTCTCCTGGCGGAAACCTCCTGGTTCCCCCGCGACCATGTGGCGGCAGCCTTGGAAAATCAAGATTTTGTTGGCGTATTGTTACCTGGGGGTAGACCTTAGCCCTGGGAACATGAAAATGATTTTATGGGGTCGTTGTGAGCTGATGTAATATTGATGTTCTTGTCTATTGCTCAGGGCATACCTCGGGGAAGTTTTTGGAAATATCTGGGCTTCGGAAGGGAGAGGAATGTGTTGCACCATGGTTTTGTGACAAAGAGAAAAACACTTTAATAAGGAAGTGTTTGAATTTGAGTCTTTCTGAAGGCAGGGATTTAGTTTATACTTTATTTTACGAGAATTGTTTATTTAATCAACTTAATATTATATTTTATGGTAGATCGATTTCTTTTATATGTATAACCTATTTGTAATTCGTTTGTGGCATTCAAAAGTTATTGAAGTTTCTAGTTAATGCTAATTTTAATTATTATTTAACAATGGAGATTATTTTTACCTCTCCGAGGGGACAAAGTCCCCTAGGAGGGGTTATACAACCACCGTGTCTGTCTGTGGGTCTGTCTGTCAGGCCTGCGAACGCGTTCGCATTTTCGGTGCAAAGTGTAATCACTGCGTACGCAGTTTCTCGAGATCTCTGCGTTCGCAGTTTCTCGAAGGGTTGGCAAAACTACCGTGTGACGGTGAGCGTTAACGGATTCATTTGCGGTTTGGTTTGGATGGTGTTTTTTCGCTCACCGTCGTGACGGTTTGGTGTATTACGTTTTTGTTATGTTTATGCGTAGGTTGTGAGTGTTGAATTTGTTGTGTTTGTGTTCTGATGGTTGTGCATGTTGAGTCTGTTGTGTTTATATGGGCGTTTTCTCTCCAACTTCTTCTTAATGACTTTGAGACGGACCGAGTGCTGAGTGTAATGCTACCTCTCAACGTCCAATAGCAGGGTTTCCACCAGTTGTACACGGTATTCGTCTTAGTATCAATTTGCGATCGCATCGGGCGGGATTTGAACCCGAGACCTCCTGCTTGACAGGCGGACGATCTACCACAGAACCACCGACACTTGTTACGCCTTATTGAAAATTAGACCTTCAGCTTTATCGGAAGCGTATTTAATAGAGTACGAAATTTTGGTTTAATTGAAATAGAATTGAAATTGAAATTATTGCATCGAATAAATTATAATTTAGCGTTTCTCTATTGATTAATAACAAATGCGCCACCCAGGTTTCGAACCCAGACCATTCGGCTTGGCAGTCGAGCGCTCTACCACAGAACCACCGATAGCTGCTTAGGTTCACTGAAATTAAAACACGCATCGTAAGCATAATAGGTAATAAAGACTTTTTTTTAATGAATTTATTAAGGCCTAATCTGGTTTTTTTACGAATGAAATTTTAAAGGTTAAATCTTGTTTTAGCGCAGTCAGCCGAGATAAGAGGGTTAAAGGGTAGACCCTGTCGGTGGTCCACTTTGATAGTTTATTTTTTTTATTTACGGGTATTCTTAACGACCTATATATAGTTGTGTTAATTCAAAGACGATAATTTAACGTTTATTGCTTTAAGAGCTGGCGGTTAGTCAAGTGGCTCTCTGTGCTTTGTTGATGGTAAGGTTTTTGCTTCTTGTAAATATATTTGGTGTGGATATTTGGATATCTACGATTTCTAACGCAGTCAATGATTTCCTGGGTGCGCGAGTCATTATATGATATTGGAAATTGGACGGCATTGGTCTTTTTCATGCGGTATGTGTCACAACATCAACTGGAAGTCTACGAGTGTTGAAATAAAATGAGCGTTAAAGATGCGGCAAGTATTTCGTAAGCGAGAAAAATACAATTACTATCTGTAGATATTTCTTTCATTAAAATTTGCTTAGTATTATATTCAACTGATAAACATGTACTGTAAAAAGGGTTAAATTCAATTGTGCATTGTTTTAGTAAGTCTAACTCGCTGTTGTAACTACTTAATTTATAATATTCTGAATAAATTAAACTCGATTGTTTCGTCTCAATTATTTAAATTAAAATTAAAATTTTATACCGGGCAGGGTTTGAACCGAGAATACGTTTTTCGTAAATAAGTCTGAATTGCGGAGATATCTTTGGGGGTCGTGTCGAGAAAGTAATACCACTAGGGACCATTCTTCCGAGGAGAGGTATATTTTGGCTTGCCAACTTGTTATTCATTACATCTTTGTATTCTGAGAAATTTGGTATATTGTGCTTTGACGAATAATCAAGAATACTATCAATAATAGCCAAATAAGTATCAAAAAGTAAGTAAGATCTATCTGATGGGTTATACTTTCTCCCTTTCCTCCTTAACTCACAAACAAATTAGGCAATTGGCCACATTTTATGCTCTCTCCCCTCGTGCGGCTCAGCGCGTTTGCCCCTGCGAGTATACCGTACTGATCCGACACAAAATTGCCGTTAGCATTGCGGTGAAGCCGAGGGCCGGTCCAAGGTGCCATGCAGCACCCGGTAACCTCTGGTTTCTTTGCTAAATTCCAAAAGGTAATAATTTTTTTCGGTGTTCATTGCCATTAGCGAGTTTCCACATTTATCAATTAAAAATAATTTCCGAATTTCATATGATCAAATGATCACTGTTTCGAATTCTCAAAAGGTAGTTCAATTATCTGAGAATAATAATTTTTTAACTGAAGATTATATTCTTCAAGCACGTGCTATATGACGTTTTCCCAAGTATACACCTCTGGCTGCGTACTGTAATTCTGAAACTGTGCCCACTTAAAGTATTTTGAATACATTTAAAATAGTTGGTTGTGGTGTCGAATATTTATCTCTTTCTTTAAATTATACATCAATGTTTAGAGAAAAAGAAAAAAATAGTTGATTATTAAAACACCCCTATCTGTCGTTAGTTAAGTTTTGGCGATATTTGAAGATGAGGAAAAAGAAGAAATCACATAAGTAAAATTGGTATAAGAGACACTTTTTCAAATACATGTATGGTCGTATTGACCAAGTTTCCTATGTCTAATAATAAAACCTAGAGATCTCTTTAGGCCTTTAATTTGGTTCAATCATGGCTCAATAGGGATGAAACCAGGACGTTCATTGGATATCGTATTCTGAAAAAATAATTTAAAAAACCAAACTTGATATTAAAATTTTATTCAAAACATTAAAATACAAGATAATGGAAAAAATCCAGCAACAAGTGTTGATTGTAATAACACGAACTCTGCAAGTATTAGCAGTTAACATATAAATTACAAAACTTATATAGTTATTTAATTTTTATATAACAAAATAAATTTCGAACTAAACTATTAAAAAATTAAATAGCCATCCTTATACAAATGTAAAATAACAATTAAATTAATTTTTAAATCAGAAGCAAAATAAAACTAAGCCAGTTAATACTATGCCTTAAAAAAAATTAAGACTATCGGATGAAAAATGTACTCTAGAAATTACTGTTTCTCGAAGCTTAATTTTAATATCTATCCAAATCTTACTTTTGGAATTACAATTTAACTATATAAAATATCACAGTATAAAATAAAGCTTTAGGCGAACCGTTCAGTGAGAGTAATGAATAATAAACTTAAAAAGTTAAATTGAAACATTTACAGGTCCAAAATGAACTTTAAAAACAGCGAACCTTCCTTAACTTTCGGAGAATTTAACCCAAATCTTACTTTTGGAATTACAAATTCAATATATAAAATATAACAGTATGAAATAAAGCTTTAAGCGAACCGTTCAGTGAGAGTAATGAATAATAAACTTAAAAAGGTTAAATTGAAACATGTACAGGTCCAAAATGAACTTTAAAAACAACGAACCTTCCCTAACATTCGGAGAATTCAACGCAAATCTTACTTTTGGAATTCCAAATCCAATATATAAAATATAACAAAATGAAATAAAGCTTTAGGCGAACCACTCAGTGAGAGTAATGAATAATAATTTTAAAAAGTTAAATTGAAACATGTACAGGTCCAAAATGAACTTTAAAAACAGCGAACCTTCCTTAACTTTCGGAGAATACAACCCAAATCTTACTTTTGGAATTCCAAATCCAATATATAAAATATAACAAAATGAAATAAAGCTTTAGGCGAACCACTCAGTGAGAGTAATGAATAATAAACTTAAAAAGTTAAATTGAAACATGTACATGTCCAAAATGAATAGACTTTGATCGAACATATTTTCTTCCTACCTCTGTAAAAGACACATTAAATAAATCGAGTTAAAATCATTAAAAAAATCAAACAGTTTTTTAATAAAATACTTACTCTTATGATATATTATCAGCAATACTAGAGATTAACGTTTGTGTAGAACGCATTATGGACTTTATGGTGACTGATTCCAAACTATCCAGTAATGGCGTCGTACAAAAGAAACTACAAACTGGGCTACCAGATATTTTAAAAGGACTTTAGCTCGGCCAACTTAGATCAGCTTTTTCGCAGTAATAGGCTGTGATTATAGAAATAATTCATCAAATGAAAATAATGGAAATAAAAACTAAGAAAATAATAATATAAAAAAATATTAAAATTAAGAACAGATAAAATTAATTAAATAATTAAGTTGTTTTAATTTAACACGTAATTTCATTAATTCACGTTAAATAAACTCGTAAATTTAAATAATAATATTCTTAATAAAATTAATATTTTGTTGTTCATTAATCATTATCAGCTCAAATACAAATACAGGTGAAAAAAATTAAAATTAATTGCTGATAAACGCACCTCTAGATAGCATTGATGGACGAAACATTTCGGACGAATAGTGGAGATCCATACGACGTCGATTGGGCTGAATATTGGATGTCGCGAAATTGGTTCTACGAGGACTAAAATTTGACGTCCGTTATTCGTCCCGTAGGACGAATTTTGGACGGGAACAAGCTGGGCTCTATGGACCATGCTGGGACGTCCCAGGGTCGATTTTTGTTTGCTGGGAAGGTTATTTACTTCCGAAATTGTTTAATGTCTTTAACAAGATCTACGCTTGCTTGGCTACTTTTCTTGGACAAGGTTAGGTAATTTTATGGGTTTCGTCGATATATCGTAATTTTAGAGAGGTTTTATAATTTTTAAATTTCAGGTGTCTCTGTAGATTTTGGAATGTTCTGAGGGTTTTGAAATTGGCGAGATTTTAGCAAGATTTTAGTTTCGGTGGTTTTGAAGGGTTTTTTATTTAAATATGGGTGAATTTGGGCCAATTTAAATGATGTGAGTTAAAATACTTTGTTTTGAGCTAATAAAAATGTACGATATAATTGCAATTATCACTAGGCAAAATAGTAACGTTTTAATAATTTTATATTTTGTTTGGTATTAAAATGACTTAATAGATTGGCCAAAAAATACCCAATATTTTGCAATGATTGACACCCAAAATCATTTTTCTAAGTTTTTTGACAAAATTTATCGTGCCAAAGCTTTTCCAATTCTACTTTTCTAATTTGATCAATTCAGACATTTTACGCGAAGTTGCATACATAAGAGAGATTCAACACCGATTTTCTACATTCTCCGTAAATGTGTTTTTATCAGTTAATACCCACATCAAATAAATTTTTTATAAATAAATATTAAAAAAAAACAACCAGGATCATATTTCCGACCAGTTTACATCAGAAACCTGATAACTTTGCATTGAAAGTATATTAATTCATATTCAACAGATGAGCGGCATAGTTTGAACGGAAACTTGAATAGAATTGCATTAATTTAATTTTAACTAAAATTGAGAGAAACAGTACTAAGAACTTGATATTAAGCATACTTAAATTAGAAAGTCTGTTAAAATACAGCAGAAAATCCGCCACATTTAAGGACCAAGTCGATCAATCTTGAACAAAACAAATAAATAACATGTGTCTTTAAAGACAAATATTTTTTTCAAATATTCGATAAACGTCGTTTGGATAATGGGAATTATGTAGGATTGATGACTTTCTCCGAGTTTTGGCGACAACATTTATAGTAACATAACAAGAATAAATATATTTCTCTATGTGAGCCCAGATGCAGTATTTGGGCAATGTTTTATCTCAAGTTTTGCAGTTTGATATTCTTCAAACTAGTTATCCTTGGGTTCAGTTTAGAAAGTGAAGAATATCAAACAACTTAGCAGAAGTGGTAAAGTAAAAAGACTTTTCAGTCGAAACAATAAATATGACCTTAGCTCAACTGAAAGAATAAGAAAATTTTGCAATGCAAAGCTACTCTTGCATAGCATAGTTCAAAAGTATAGAAGTAAACCTCGGTCTCTAGGGTAATCATGATACGAGTTATACGTCGTTTTATTCCCACACGATTTCCGGACCGATATCTCAGTTTTGACTCAAGTAATTCGGTTTTTCTCTCAATAGCAGTTTTGGTGAGGCTTTCAACCGTCGTTTTTCAGTGTGGTGGTAGCAGAGGTTCATAAAGACATCCTCCCCGTCTGGTTCCTAATAAAATATAACGATGTCTTTCGTTTTTTACGAAAAAGCTCATTTTGTTATACCACTGAATGTAGTTATCTTTGAACAGGCAAGTATACAGGATGTTTATTTTGGCTCGAAAAAGTGATTTTTTTCCGAAACTATGTTTTCTAGAAAGTTGAAATTTGTACTGTACATTATACGTGCCGGGGGACACTTTCTACCAAAATTACATCTAAATCTAAATATATTTTCAGGTTTTTTGAACATTTAAATTTTAACCGCTAGTTGCCATAAGAAAATTGTCAATGAGTAAATTGTAGAGCGTCACCGAAAACGTACACATAATATTGGCGCAAAAACAATAGACTTCTTTTTCACTGAAAAAATACGACTTGAAAAAGTGACAAGTTGGGTAAGCTAAAATACCTTTATTTTTTAATTCCATTGGGAGAGTAGTGTAACTTTATGAAAGTCAGAAATTTGTTAAACTGGAGAGAATGGCGAAGAAATTAAATTAATAAATTAAATTAATAATGACGATTTAAAATACGTAAGATCTGGCGACATTGCTGACCAATATGCCGAAGCGTTTCACCATATTCATCATTTTGAAATACAGTATTTCACATTTCGGGGTCATGAGGCGTGGAACTCTTTTTGAAACGACAATCTGGCTTATTTAGCTATTGACTTTTCCTATTAGTTTTTTAATATAATAGGCTTGTGTTTGCATCTAGTCGTATTCGAAACCTATTTTAACCCTGATAGGTGAGAAGATAAATAGACCACAGGTTTAAAGGTCAGTAAAAACCTTAAATTTATTTAGTATTTAAATAACTGTAGTAAAAACTGTGTAACATTATTGTCGTAAGCAATCTTAACAATCATGCCTTAATATTCTTGAGCTGATCGTACGGAACTAGTGGCCATTTACTACGCGGAAGGTGGAAGAAATCTACGACGAGTGAGTGAGATCTTTGAGCAACGACATCCAGATAGAAGACCATCCATAACTACTGTAAGGCGAGCTGTAAATGACTTTCACCAGTATCGTAACGAACAACCTCGATATCGTGGGCCTGGTCAGCGGGATTTGGACTTCGTTTTTGCCTATTTTGCGACATACAAACGTAGTAGTTGTGCCGCGGCGAGTAAGGATTTGGCTTACAGTAAAACTCGCATTTGGGGAATTTTACATAGGCAAAAGTACCATCCTTTCAAAGCAACGCTTCACCATGGTTTACGAGATGGAGACGCTCAACAACAGCTGGATTTTTGCAACTGGCTGCTAAATTCCGTGCACGACGACCCACAATTCCTCCACAACATGCTATTCTCAGGTGAATCCTCGTTTGCAAGAGACAGCCCTTACAATCACGAAAATAATCATGTTTGGGAAGACACAATTCAACACTGGGGATATGAACACCGTCACCAATTTCAATTTGGGCGCTTGAATGTTTGGATTGGTCTTGTTGGAAACCGGTTAATTGGTTTCCACAAGACGGTGTCCCGCCTCATTACCACAGAGCAGTGAGAGATTACCTTAACAACGAATTTCAACAACGATGAGTAGTAGGATTTTACCATTTCTACCGCAAATTGGAGCCATGGGAGCCGTTGGAGCCGGTTGGAGCCGTTGGAGCTCAAACGTTTTGTAGCTTACCTATACGAGGCTGATATAAGATAATGTTTATCGGTACGTAGAGGACAGATAACTTAAGCAATGGTGGTTATTGAAACTAAAAGTAAACACGTACGATTTGGGGGATCGACAGTTTACATCATCCCGTTTGAACATAGAGTAAATTATACATTACGTCAGTCTTATTTGTTTACACAGCGAATAAAATGTGTGTACGAACCTCTACTGAAACCAATTCTGAAAATAAAACTAAAAAGTATGGGGAAAACCAGTGTGTAAGCCTTTAGAACACGTGACTGGTATTTCCAAGCAAACATTGTGAAACGTACGCGTTGAGTGGGGAATATCTAAGACGTCATAAGTTCAAACTGCAACTGAAAGTATTAAAGGTCGATATATTCACGGTATAAAAGCCGCTGAAACCGAAAGAGAGCTATATTTTCTCGGAGCTCTCTCTGCTACCACAATCGGACGCTGAACTATAACCACAGTAATAAATGTGAGTACTATGTATTTAAAAAAAAAACGTTTTAGTTTGCATGAATGCTCTTAAGCCTTGGTCATTTTTAACTAAAACTTGAGTTACTCTATAGGGACAACACCAATATTTTTGAAATTTCCTCGAGCCTGTAAAATTAGACTAGGATTTACAAATGGATCGTCCAGCATCGTTCTAAGCGAGGAAGAGTACTACCAGCTCTATCGTATGAAGGACGAAATCACGATGTATTTCCAAAACGACGATGCCATCCCCATCTCGTTATTTTTCGAAGGGTCGACTCATAAGCGTCTGGAAGTCAAAACGTATCAAGACCGCAAAACGTTAAATATTCGCGAAATGTCTACCGGCAACGGCAAAAACTATGGGATGTTATTTCCTACTAAAAATGGTTTGCCATTGGATCTGTTTTGTGGGAAAGACTTTTAGAGAAACATGAACAGGTCATGATATTGCTAAACGAGAGTAAACGTGTTTACGAAGCGATTAAGGAGACTGTCGTTCAACAGCTCACCACGTATATTAAAAATTCGTGTAATGGGTGTCGTATAGATCATCCGTCGCAATTACAACATGAATGTCTCTTACACGATTGGAAGGAACGTGTAGACATGAACATTTCAAGTGCCATCAGTAATTTAAATATCCAGTCAATAACGGAAGTTTTCAATAATTCAACATTTTTAAGTTTTGAATTTTGTAAGCAAATGGTTACCATAATTGTTTGTACTTCTAAACAGTATTTGTAATTAAATAAAATTTTTAATTTTCTGATATAAAAATTTCCCAAAATCTTTCCTAGATATCTAATCTATAGATAAGTAAACAATTGTGATTAATAAAATTTTGAATTTTCTGATACGATAAAAAAACAAAACAGAAAAACCCTAAATTGGTTCTTTAAATATTTTCCTACACATTTAATCCATAGAAAAGTAAACAACAAATATCATTAGGAAACTCTAAATAAATTCTAAGATAACTGCGTCCAAGTTCCGATACGATCTCCAAGATTAATTATCTTTATCAAAGTGTTATCTTCAGATCATTATGAGAAATAAATTGGACGATTGCCGATTGGTTTTTGTTTTGTTTTTGTTTTAATTGGCGTACGGAATATTTTACTGTGGTTGGGAAATAATATGGGCCATTTCAATTTGGGGTTTTTAATTTGATATACGAAAAAAACGAACTGTGCCCTCTGATAAACAAATAAGTAAGCAGTATAAATAGTTGGCGCTCTAGTTCTTAATTGTCAAAAGTTTCTGCTCCCTCAAAGCGACATCATCCGAACTTGTTCCGGCACTCGTAAGAATAATAGTTTTTTTAAAAATTAAAATGGTTATGTGTGATATATGTGGAGCTAAGTTCTCGGCTAATAAAAATTTGCTGAGACATAAACGTGAAAAACACGATAAAATCAATTTTCCGTGTTCAAAATGTAAGCAATCGTTTACCCGTCGTGGTGTCCTAAATCGTCACGTCAAAAGTCACGGTACTAACGATCCCGTCGAAGGTACCTGCCAGTCCGGACAGAAACGCCGGGCGTGCCCCGACTTACCATCAGCCAAGAAAAGTAAAATTTTATTTTATATTTTAATTTTAATTTTATATATTTCATATATTTTATATATTTTATTTTGTTAGGTGAATACCACGATTTATACGTTCAATCAGACGTTCTTCTCGTGGCGGACGTTTTTGAAAGCTACCGCACCATGTGTATACAATACTACAAGTTAGATTGCGCGCACGCGTACACAGGACCTAGATTCGCTTGGGAAAGTGCCTTGTGTATGACTAATGCCAAGTTGGACCTTCTAACTGATCCAGATATGCATCTGTTTATCGAAAAGGGCATCCACGGTGGCGTTTCCATGATCAGTCACCGATACGCTCAAGCACACAATAAATATTTGCCGGAGACGTACGACCAATCGAAGGCGAGCAGTTACATCACGTATTTGGGTAAAACTTTTATTTAAATTATTATTATAAAATTTTTTTAAACTTTTATTTAAATTATTATTATCAAATTTTTTTTAAACTTTTATTTAAAATATTATTATCAAAAATAATATTAAAAAAAAACAATTGTGTACTTTAGACTGTAACAATCTATACGGTACGGTTATGTGCGATAATCTGCCGATGAGTAACTTCAAGTGGATCCACCCCTGCCCCGATTTCACAAATGAGATCATCCTTTCCCATCCTGACGACGACCCCGTGGGATATAATCTAGAAGTGGATCTAGAATACCCCGAACACCTTCACGATGATCACAACTGCTACGCGTTAGCCCCGGAGAAACGTACTATTACAACTTCTGAACTGTCCACGTATTCCAAGGACCAACTTAAGGAATTGGGTCTTAAGGAAAAATACAGTTTCCCTAAACTGGTACCTTCTCTTTACAATAAAGAGAAATACGTGGTTCACTATAGGAACTTGAAATATTACGTTTCAAAGGGGGTTAATAATAAGCAGAGTTCATCGAATCATGTCTTTCAACCAGGGACCGTGGCTTAAACCTTTTATCGAGTTTAACACGGAGAAACGAAAGCAAGCACCCAATGATCATGAACGTAACTATTTCAAGTTACAAAATAATAGCGTGTTCGGTAAGTAACTAATTTAATTCAAGTCATTCGTTACCAAAATAGAGATGAAAAAACAACTGTAAATAATCACCGTTTCTTTATTTAGGGAAAACTATGGAGAACCTACGGAACCGAATCGATTTTCACTTAGTGCAGACTCCTGAACGCGCCATAAAGAAAGCTAGCTCGCCAGCCTTCGAACGCTTCACCGTGTTCAAGAATGATCTGGTAGGAATCCAACACTTGAAGAAGTGCCTCACGCTTAACAGACCGATATACACCGGTTTCGTCATTTTGGACTGGTCCAAATTGCTAATGTATCGGTTCCACTATGACGTCATACGCTCGCAGTACGGAGACGCCGCTAAACTTCTTTTTACCGATACGGACTCGCTCACATACCACATCGAAACAAACGACCTTTACGAAGATTTTGCTAACAAGAGTAATATGTACGACTTTTCAGGCTATCCGGAAAACCACCCTCTCTACAGCGAAGACAACAAGAAAGTCCTAGGCAAGTTCAAAGACGAACTTGATGGGATCCCCGTCCAGGAATTTTGTGGTCTGAGGTTGAAAATGTATTCACTGCTTTCCGCTAAAGGGGAGAAGAAGACGGCTAAGGGTATATGCCGCCGTGTCATTAAAAAGAAGGTCCGGCACGTCCAATACCAGGACTGTCTCCTGAAACGCAAGCTGACTGTCGAATCGATGAAAAGCATCGTGAGTAAAAAACATGAACTTTTCACGGTGAGGCAGTCGAAGCTTTTTCTCAACCCATGCGACGATAAGCGATTTATCGTTGATGGAGTTACCACCCTCGCTCATGGACACTATCAAATTTCTAATGTTTTAATTTTAAAAGAAACTGTTTAAAATATATATTATTTTGTAAATAAACTCTGCTTAATCTGAAAATCTGTTTTAGTTATTTAAGCCAACGTAATGGGTTGGGAAGAGGGGTGCCTACCCGCGCTTCCCACGCCGCGCCGATGTATAATTATCTTCGCGCCGCGCCCGGGGTAAACCGCGATACGCTGCCTCTCCGCATAAATAAAACCAGGGAAATAAGAAAAAAACTTTATTGAATATCTCTTGTACATAAATTCCGTTATCATTTTATCATTGACATTCTTATCTTTTTTAAATTTTGAAAGAATATTATACATTTTTATACCTCTACATCTATACAAGGCGAAATAGACGCAGTATCCGCCGCATGTCTTGCTAAAATGTCCTTGCATGTGTTTAGAGTTGAAAGTGACGGTTAAACTATTTCTTTCAACAAAATCATTAAATTTAAACATGCCTGGAGGATATCCGAAACTGTCCAGAAATTCAGTATTCCTATGACGTGAAAAGTATATAACGGTCCAATGCTCGCCGTTTGTATTAGATAACCCCGTATTCACAATGTAAAGCGAGGGAAACGTTTTTACGTGTTTGGGAAGGTTGTCCGCGGCGAACACTCCTCGAAACAATCCCTTGGTGTGCGGATCTTTTTCCATTATTTTGGTTAACTGTTCCGAGTCCATTTCATCAATTGCTATAATCGTAGATTACGTTTCGGTTTTTATCTATTTCAATAAAATTTTGGAATTTGGCGTAGTATAGAACGCTAACAGTCTTCGGTAAGTCCTTGGCGAACTTTAATTCTAATCGTAAGTTTCCGTTCTTTATCAACTGGAACTGCGAGTTGGAGCGGATGAGTTCGGCACTCAAGTCAAATACGAATATACAGTTTCCATTAGGAAATTCCTCGCGAGTTATTAAGTTGCCTTCGTCAAGGAGCCATTGCGAAGTCCGGGTGAAAAGATTCGTGTACGATCTCATATACTGATTTTCTCGAAAGTTGGGGGTCAAAGCTTTATGAGGGATACTTGTCCCGTCTAAGAATAGCGATATATGATTTAAATCAAAGTGTTGAAAATTGAAAGGCGTCTTCGTGTAATCTCCGAGATAAGAATTTTGTTCCACGAGTGCGAAAAGGACTCGTTTAGGTAATTGACCCATAAACAAATTATCTCGAACGCAAATTTTAGTTCCACTATTTATAGAGAAAGAGTTGCCTTCGGTTCGAGTTATGGGGTATTTCATTGTAGGAAGTTCCAAACATTTTGCGTGGGAAATTAAAATTTCGGGAGTCAACTTTACTTTCCTGATATACAGGGACGCCAACTCGTATTGCACTTTCCATTTGACGCCGTCAAAAGCGTGAATACAAAATTCGTTGGGACTTTTAATAAATTTGAACTTTAAGTCAATCATGTTAGGGATGAAACGCGACTGTTGACACAAGTCCGCGTGAACCGTTCCCATCAAATCGATCGTTCCTTGTCTAGCAAAATTCGTTCTTTTCTGGAATTCTTCGTTTTCCGTTGGAGTGTCGAATTTCCCGGCAGTATCTTTGTAAAACAACGCGGCCGTCCGGTAACTCGTTTTTGCTGGTCCTCCAAATGTGACGGCAGTTTGAAACATGGCCCTGTACGGGTAATTCTGCGGTGATGGCGTTACGTGCACTTGTGACTTCGCTAAAAAGACTGGCGTTAAACAGATTTACGGACGCTACCTCGTCAGCTAGCGTGACGATTGATTTGCGGTCGGCCGAATATACCGCTGCCGCCGGGATAGTCTTGCCATCCGCCGGGTCGACGATTCGAACTTGTAGATGGAGTAACGTTTTTGACATGTCAAT
Organism: Leiobunum rupestre; assembly: GCF_980474605.1. Classification (NCBI taxonomy): domain Eukaryota; kingdom Metazoa; phylum Arthropoda; class Arachnida; order Opiliones; family Sclerosomatidae; genus Leiobunum; species Leiobunum rupestre. The sequence goes on from NC_143386.1 coordinate 11,508,959, forward strand.
ATACGTTTCCGAGTTTCCGGCCACGTTGAACGTAATTGTTGAATTTTCGTTAATGTTAGAGATGGGGCTGTACTCGACCCATTCACCACTTACGATGCTGGCGTTAGTGAGCGGGATGTTAAAAAGCTCCAATTCGGAACTCACCGACGCTCGCGAATCGGGGTGGATGCTTGTCATTTTATATTAAGAGAAAATATCGGAGGGTTGATGAAACGATGTTCGCTTCTTCCTGCTCGAGACTGAACTGACTATCCTTTTTCGTTTTCGATTCCTTTTATTCCCGTTTCCGGACATTTTCTGTTTCACCACGTCATTCAATTCCAAAATGGTTTCCTTCCCCACTTTCGTGCCGTGGCTTTTAAGCGAGTCCTTAATCGGTACACCACTGGCGACGTCCGCCGCAATTCTAGCCCCGGTTTTCAAAAACGTTTTTCCAAAGAAAATGGCGCCCTTTTTCAAAATCGGGATAGCTTGTCGAAAGGTAGAGGCTATGAAATTTCCAAGACCGTAGCCTTGCTGAACGGCGAGACCGTGGTAAGCGGGTATAGACCCATTACCCGACTGATAATGTTCAATCTGGCTTAAAAAATGCCGGTCGTAGTCCAACTGATTGACCGGTGAAGAGTGATGATACTTCATGATGCGTTTCGTATAATGTTCACAATAAGAATGAGGAGTGTACGTTTCCCGTACGCTAAATTTATAAGGGTGTCCACATTCTTCGAGGTCTAAAGTGGAGGGTTACGTGAACCTTTCCTCTTTCAAACTTGACGGGGACTCCCATTTCGCTCATAACGTTAATTTCGAAACGTATTGGCCGAAACCGGCAGGTAGTGAGGTCGGGAAAATTCCTTTTCCACCGTATCACCGTCCCTCCCTTGTACGCTCGCTATTCGGAGCAAAGGCACGTGTACGTCTCCTACAGCCCTGCTTTACACAATATCGGAATATACGAATAGAGAATGAAGACCGGCGTCCAAATCAACTGGGTACGTTGCCGTTCTTATCTGAGCGAATCTAGTAGTTTTCGTTGCATCTTTGGAAAATCCCAACATGACTGCCAGGGTACCAGGTATAGTTAACGTGTAATTCGTTTTAACGGAAACTTCCACGCGACGAATTCTAGCGATATATCTAAACGTGTATTTCGCTTCCGCAGGCGTGTCTGGATCGAAAATATCATCTTCGGCTGTCACTTTATTTTTAAGTATTGTCACGTTGGCGATATCGTCTTCGTCGTAATTGAGTTGTTCCAAAAGGTCCTCGATATTTCCGTAGTAGCCAGCCGGCAGTTCTATCATTTTAAAGTAACCACTACTAACCATAGATTTTACGTGGCTAGTTAAAGTCAACGCGCACGACACTGGCATATTGTTCCAAGTATGAGGATAGCTAATCTCCGCCAAAGCCACCTCGTAGGGTCCCTGCAGTTTCACCGATTCTGGTAAGTATGTTCGAAATTTACTGGTCGTATTATTGGGAAAATAACTCATTGACGAGTCCGAAGGTAATGTAATGTAAAAACTCATATTAAATCAATTTCTCGCACCCAGCTGTCGAACGATGGCGGATATCCTTTCCAGCGAACCAACTTCTCTACACTTCCGTCTGCTTTTCGTCGCGTACGTAACACTTTCTCAATTTTGAAAGTACTATTATTTAGGTCTTTCCCCACTTTCTGTAGTTGCTCTCGGTAGAAAATCCCTGTAATGACCTCGTTGTCCAAGGCGCGTATCTTATATACCGGAGGGCTGCGGGGTAGCCTTTCTGATATTTTAAAAAGTTCTTCAGACCACGTGGGAAAGTATCCCTTCTCAAAGATGTCTTTGCGCGCACTTTTTCGAACTACGTCATCAACATCGAAAGCGTACGAGCCTGGTGGCGTAAAATCCACGTCGCCGTAGAGGTTTTCCCAAACACGTTTCGAAATGGCCGAAGTGACTTCGACGGGTTTGCACTTGATCGATCGGTAATAGCTATTGTTATACGCCTCGACCATTTCTTTTAAAACATCGATATATTTAAAAGTATTATTTTCCGTAAAGTACCAATACATCCGGGTTCGATTACCGTCGCTTTCAGTTCCGAGTCGGGGGCGAAAAATCCGATTCCTCTTCATTTTAATTCTCCTTGTATCTCTTTGTAAACAAACTTATTCCCGTGGTCACTTTGGACGCGTTTTGGGGAACGTCCCGATTCCAAAATAGTTTTAAAAGCTTTAAGCATGGTTGGACCTTTCTTGTCTTAAGTAGTGACCACGAACGCGTACTTGCTAAAAACGTCGATGCAACATAGTAAGTAACGAAACCCTTTATTATGACGAGTGAGACTTTTTAAATCAGCCAAGTCTATCTGCCACTGTTCGTCGATTCCGTAAACTATAGTCTTATTTCTTTTAAAGCGTTTCAGAGCTTTCTTGTGAAGAGTATACGTATCTTCAGATTGTAAGAAATCCCTTATCTCTTTCAGGGTGACCTTCAGACCTTTTTCTTTCGCCGCTCGATATAACCCGTTAACGCTACCGTACGAGCCCGGGTCCGACACTTTATTATAAATTTCTTTTAGTTTATTCATTGTACGAACAATTTCTTGAAATTTGGTAATACCATAAAACGAAATCACTGACTTCTATAAGTATAATTATGAACACGATTAAAACTGCGGTTAAGATCTTTGGCGATTAATATCGTTATGACTCCCATAGAGATAACTTCAACGTCGCCACCTTCCATCTTAAAGAACTATTAATAAATGACACGAAAGTAAAATTGAATAGTATTTTTATTAAGAAAATAAAAGTTTTACAAAGAGATCCAATTAGAAAAACCCCGACCGTTCATTGTTTGGGAGTAGTCGGTGTAACTAGAGTCGTCATCCTCCTCCTTATATTCTCTTTTTTCAGGAGGAACGATATCGCGTTTGCGAACTTTAATTAGCGTTCTAGGTACATTAGCTTTATACAAAATTTCATAAAATTGCTTTCCGCCAGTAACGGAAGTGTTTCGCTTAGTTTTTGACACCGTATATGATAAAAGATCGACAATATTCGAACCGATAATTTTACGTTTGTTATATATTAATTCACCAGCGTCCGTCCACTTGAATTTCCCAGATAGATCTATCCATTTGTACAAGCTCAAACACTCATTTATCATATAGGTTGGTACGGCAGAGGCAATTTCGGCGCTCCAGTTATGTGACTTAGACGGTTTTTCCACCTTTTTCTTGACTTTTTTATGGATTACTTTCGAAAGCACGTGATTATATCGATTCAGTTTTTCAGTATTGTTTAAATTGGAATCCTCGAGTATGGTTTTAAGTTTATCGTCTTTTTCTAATTCTAGGGTAGTGTCCACTTTTAAATCACTATTTGCATTTAGTCTTTGGTACGTATCCTCGGAAACTAATAACATTTTTTTGCTATTTTTTATTTAATTGCTTTACTAATGGCAGCACCGGCTACGGAACTAGTAATCGAGAGTAAGGGTCCGAGTAGTAACGGGAGAAAGCCGCCCTTTTGAATTAGAATTTTTCTTCTACTGAATATTCTGGGAAACACGGCGTATCGAATTTCGGTGTTTCTTCAATCGTTTCTTCTGATCGTCTGTGAGGGAAAAATTGCCCCGCAAGATATTTATACAACACTCAACTATCGCTTTTATCGCATCCTTGTTCGCGAATTTAATGGCGGCATTCCGTTGGCAACCGTTACAAGATCTCAAATATTTCAAAAAGTCTAAGTGCTCGTGCACTCTCTTCGGCGGAGCCATGTAGCTAACCGGAAGGCCTTCACTAGGGTACAGTTATTCTTATCTCGATGAGAAATACAACCTCTTGGGGTTTCGCACGCGATTGTTACTAGACGGGGACAACCCGAGTCTTCGGCGTTAACAACCTCGGCTTCCAAAAACTTAGATAAAATTATAGATTTTTCCAAATCCCTGGTCACAAAATTGCTAGCTTTTTGTTTAATTTCGAGAGCAATTTCTCGCGCCAATTTAAACGGATGATCTCCTTCATCCCAGCGTAAGTCGCAACTGTTCCTCGTTAACCATCGACACTGCTTTTTATCCTCGTACGATAAGTCCGAGAATGGGCACGGTGCTTTGATGATCCAGACATTAAAGTCGCCTGTCTCCTCCATGAGAATACATATCTCCTTTACGATCCACTCCCCTCGAACTCTGAAAAAGTTTGCTTCGACAATCGCTGTCATTTTGGTATAAACACGGCGGCTTGCTCTCCTGGTAATATGCCGGTACGTAGTCTTCTATCTTCCGCGGTGGAGGCCTTGAGATCCACGAATAAGTATCCGAAACTGGTAGTTGTAGCTGGCCTGAAAGCGTCTACAACGTATTTGCTGTTGACTGGTGATATCTGTTTCGCTAAATGAAGAATCGCGGACTGGTCTCTCGGCGTTTTAAAGATTACCAGATAGTGAGCGTTGAGATTCAAGGTTCGAATTTCTTTTCCTGGGTAATAGAGGTTTTGCATTAAAATCAACACCGATGTATTTCTGTGGTGAGATCCTCTAATAAACAGGTTGGTAACATCCTTATTATTGGCGATTTCGCACAACAAATCATCTAATATAACAAAGTTTCTAGTATTGGCATTTAAATTGCCCACGTCCAATAATCCCTCGTAAAGTTCAACACTTGGTGTATGACTAAATATGGACTTAAATAATTTATCTTGGTATTCCGTATAGCACCAAATTATACGCTCAGGGGGGGGGATTAATGCGTATTGCTTTGTGTTCGATCAATTTGCCCACAAAAACGCTTTTACCACATCCTGTTACTCCCGCCACTAAGCCATTAAAAGGGTGTTGTAAACTTAAATCCATATTGAGAAATGAGCCAAGCGATAAACAACCACAGTATTTTATGGGGTAAAACTTAATTTTTTACTTACAGTGTATACGGAGCTCCGAGAAAATATGGCTCTCTTTCGGTTTCAGCGGCCTTTATACCGTGAATATATCGATCTTTAATACTTTCAGTTGCAGTTTGAACTTATGACGTCTTAGATATTCCCCACTCAACGCGTACGTTTCACAATGTTTGCTTGGAAATACCAGTCACGTGTTCTAAAGGCTTACACACTGGTTTTCCCCATACGTTTTAGTTTTAGTTTCAGAATTGGTTTCAGTAGAGGTTCGTACACACATTTTATTCGCTGTGTAAACAAACAAGACTGACGTAATGTATAATTTACTCTATGTTCAAACGGGATGATGTAAACTGTCGATCCCCCAAATCGTACGTGTTTACTTTTAGTTTCAATAACCACCATTGCTTAAGTTATCTGTCCTCTACGTACCGATAAACATTATCTTATATCAGCCTCGTATAGGTAAGCTACAAAACGTTTGAGCTCCAACGGCTCCAACCGGCTCCAACGGCTCCCATGGCTCCAATTTGCGGTAGAAATGGTAAAATCCTACTACTACGATGGATAGAGAGAAACTGTCCCGTACACTGGCCAGCAAGGTCGCCCGATCTGACCCAGTTGGATTTCTTTCTTTGGGGCTTTGTCAAGGACAAGGTGTACGCCACTCCGGTTAAGACCCTTGAAAAGCTGCGTCAACGAATTGTAAGCGCTTGCCGGGAAGTTACCCCGGAAACGATTCAAGCCGCCTTCGACAATATGATTGTTTGCGCCCAAGCCTGCATCGCAGCAGAAGGTGGTTTATTCGAAACGAACTTATAAATTTTGTTTCTAAGTAGATAAATAAAATGTCTTCGTTTTTAAAAAATTCTCATTTTTCATCCTTCGAAATTAAATCGTGTAATACCTTCTTCGCCATTGTCTCCTCGATTTTTCAGCGGTGTTTATTGCATTTAACACTAGATAAACAAATTTCTGACTTTCATAAAGATACACTACTTTCCCAATGGAATTCAATAAAAGTAATTTTAGCTTGCAGAACTTGTCACTTTTTCAAGTCATATTTTTTCAGTGAAAAATACGTCTATTTTGTTCGCGCCAACGCTATTTGTACGTTTTCGGTGATAATCTATAGTTTTCTCATTGTAAATTTCTTATAGCACCTAGCGGTTAAAATTTAAATTTTCAAAACACGTGAAAATATTTTTGATATAGATGTAATTTTGGCAGACAGTGTCCCCCGGCACATATAATGTACAGTACAAATTTCAACTTTTTAGAAAACATAGTTTTTGAAAAAAATCACTTTTTCGAGCAAAGAAAAACACCCTGTGTTATTGCTAGAAGTAATTATTGCTATTATCCGATAAGCAAATATGAATAGTTCTCCAATAAAAAAATTATGCCCTACGTTAAAATAATGAAACAGTCATTGGAATGAATAGAGTTTATGAAAATTGATTAATAATAAGTTTTTTTATTACCAGCATGGGTGATCTCCAACAAGCGACTAATGGTTATAATAATTATAATAATAATAATAATCAGCTAGGCTAATTCCCATACACATTATATGCTTCCCAAATTACTGTTTAAGCATTAATGTCTATTTGGTAATTAAGTTAGATTATCCAAGATAGCCGTCAGCGCTGTACCCAAATAATTCGAAATCAAGCCTGTAAATTTCGTAGAGCTTGAGCTTCTTCTCTTGGGGCACTTGAGCGAATAGGTCGAGAGCGACACTATCATTTGTTGGATAGGGGTAAGTAGAAAAGCTCTTGTTGAAGAGGAATTCCGTGTCCTGGTTCATTGTTTCAATCCGGCCGATGTAATCATACTTGATGAGGCACGGCTCGCAACGAATAAAATACGGCACCCAATGCGGGTTGTAGTGCTTGGGTGGAGTGTCTAATAAATGGTTCACGAATTCCTCGAAGGTCACACGGGGATTGTCACTCGAATTGAACTTCTCTCCCCGGTAGCGTTTCATGATTGGTACCGAATATCCATTATAAAATGGTTTGTTAAACTCTTTATTGGGTGGCGTATTCAACTTATCTAAATAGGCCGAGACTAACCTTCGAAAGGGGTGTCTGGTGAACAAAATCTTCCGGTACGAAAATTGATTCAGCTCTTTTTGGCTATAGAATGAAGGGGACAGCTCTTTCAGGTGTTTGGGCCTTTCCGACTTTTCCAAAAAGTACTTTCTGAAATTCGAGGAGCCAACTTTGGGAATGTAACAGAAGAAGACCTTGGAAAAACTGTCTTCGATGAGACTGCAGATTCTAGTATCACATTGCTTCTGATCTTTCTTTTGAAAGTTCGACACCCGTTCAAAGATCCATTCTTTGTTATTCAGTTTGTTTGCTTGACAAACATCGTTCATTGTTGAGGCTCGATTTTTAAATCTCTTCATCGCTTCTTCATAATTCTGTACAGAAACTCCATATTCTCTTTCCAAGGTTCTTTCTGAATTGGTCCTCCAGTCCCAGAGAGTCACTGCCGTGACGTTCTGCCAACGCCAACTATTCCTTTTCGCGAAATCATTCCAGTAAGTATTCAAAAATAAGATAGTCAAAATGCAGAGAACTCCCAAAGTAATTTTCAACAGCAAAGTTTTGCTCCTCCAAAGTGTTCGCGATATTTCATACCCGTTTGAACTTGTTTTCGCGGTGCTTTCCATATTTCGGAATCAATTTGTTTAGCCGCGGGTAACTGTATTATTAACTAGATCGCGCCACATGAATGTATGTTTTTGGGGCGAATATGACAGTAAACCGTAACGCCAACCCATTTTCGATAGATTCGATTTACCTCTATACGTACGTGCATGATTTATTATTCGATTTTGTTGAGCCGAGGATAGTGCTTTTGCGCTGAGCGAGTTACACTAAGTCAGTGACCTTACGTATAAAATTTACCAATTTAAACATGTTTCTAACGTTATTGTCAATTTATAATTGTGTTTATTAAAATGATGTAGCCACCGCCGCTGCCGTACTTAGATATAATAATATAATTAATAATTATAATAAAAAACAGCTAGGCTAATACTTAAGGCACCACCTTAGACCCAAGTCATAAAGTGACTTTTAATGCCTTTAAACAGGGTTTCAATGCGTAAGAGCTATTTGTGCTTAAAAATATGGCACAATGGGACATTAATCTATTGGAAATATCTTACCAATGTTATAACTCTAGGCCACAAGTGGAAGTGATAATTTTTTGCAATTTTTAAATTTAAATCATTATTAATAATTATAAGTTTATAGTTTATTGTATAGAAGGCCTAAATTAGAATGACCAATAAATAAATATAATAATAACATTTGGCTTTTTTACAATAGACGAGTTTGATACGTAAAACAACATCAGTATATCTATTGTTATAGTAAAGATATCTAAATCTTCCGTATGAGGTAATTTTTTTAATAGGTAAAAACTACTTTAGTTACGTAATACATAAACTTAATGATGCCTCTGTACAGATATCGAAACTATAGTCGTTGTTCTAGATTTAAGTTATTAATATAAATTAAAACTTTTTATACAAAACTAAAGTGGTCTTTACATATTTTAAATATAATCGTTTGTTACATTGACGATCATATTTCTAGATGGTGCTACAGAGCGCTTAACAAAATGTGTTAAATATGTGATTAGTTTGACTATTTAGCTTAGGCCGAGACTAGTCTCCGGAAGTAGAGTTAACATAATCTTCCGGTACAACAACCGTTTCATTTCCTCTTGAGTATTTAAGGAAGAACTTTTAATTACAGATTATTATAGATACAGAAAGCGAATTGTATGTTGATTCCCGCTCTCATTCAAGGATGATATTAAAGCTAGCAACCGTGGGAATGCGGTGGAAGTGACCTTGAATGTTTCTTCTACGATGACGCTGCAAAAAGCGATCACGCAGAGCTTCAAATCATTCGTTTCTTGAAATATTTCACATCTTTTACCAGAAGGATTTCCTGTTTTCTAGTTAAATTTGGCAGCACATTTCCTTCAATGTGCCTTCGTAATCTGTCGCTCACTTCGTCAGAAACCACGTTAATATGCTCACCGTCTTCCGGAACTTTTCTTATCCTTATTCTCTGAGAATATCAATATGACTGAAACCAGACGTATCTTTAACCCTGACTAACTAACAATTTAAGATAACTAAGTCCGATTAAGTCAATGGTCAAAAGTACTAACGCTAAGATGAGAAAAACTCTCAGAATTATTCTGATACACCACGATTGCAACCTAATTTGTTGGCCTTCATGGAAACAAAGATAATGTAGAACTCCGTACCCTAGAATCCAATTCTCATTAAAGGTTTTATAACGAATCGTTATCACGACCAATTTGGATGACGCGCATCATCAAATTTGGCCGTTATATTATCTTTAGTTGGTTACCATTTTAACAACGGAACTAATCTTTTCGGAGTTCCAGCAGGAAGTGAGTAAACGCTTCTGACTATATGCGATGCAGTTATTTCGAATATAGGGTACGATATTTACATTATCTAACTATCAAGATTTGAAATTTGCCATACTTCACAGTCAAATTCGAAACCGCGTGTATCTCTCATTTAGCTCGCGTTACTCAGTTTTGAGGAAAATATCGAATTCTTTCGAACTACCACTATGTCGAGTTAATAATAATTTAAATTTACACAGCTGAGGTGAAAGATGTACCGTACTGGTGCTACATGGTGCCTACGAAAAATGATCTAAATGTAACTTAACGCAGAATGAAATTGGAAAAAGAAAGGTTTCTCTTCGTGCAGTAAAAATTAAAAAAGCATTGAACCAAGTATTCAAAATTCAACCAAACTTTATTTTAAGTACCATTCGGTAAATAAACTCCTTTCTTATATGAAAAGTTTCCCGCGCTAAATTTATAAGGAACATATGGAAAAGGTTTAATGATTATTGGTCGAAAAATATTTTTTTAAATACGAAATAACTGGAAATGTTATTTACCTTTCAATTAATAGTTTGTGCATTAGTTATGAAATATATAAATTCAAGGGTGTACATCCACAACAAACCACAAGCAGTAAGGGTAATATGCTAAGCCAAAACAGGCAGTCAACAACAGTGGAAACCAAGAAAAATGAACGTTCACAATTAATTACTTTACTTTGATATGGCTGACGTAGAGTCATAACAAAACTTAAACCTTTTTTGACGCTGTAAATAACGCAAGAATGGTTTCAAATAAAATGGCAACGTATGTCGCGGTTGCGGCAAAACATAAACTGGTTACACGTGTAGGTTAAGGAAATTTCTTCTCTAAAAATAAGGATTATCCGCTCATAATAAAGGATAAATATGTAACATGAGTGAGAATGGCAAATTTGACCACGTTTTTGAAAGCTTTATTTTATCCTTAGATTCCTCGATTAAATTAGTTATTTTAAACACAAAGCGGGACATCATACGTCAAATAATAACTCGTAAGTATGCCGTATAATGCTTTTTCTTTAATGAAACCTGGTTGATATATGATATGTTTAACGGAAGTTAGTGAAGCGGAATTTCTCGCGTATTTCTAACAGGAGTTACGAGGAGTAAACGAGTTTTCCATTTTTGGGTTCATTTAATTATGTGACATTTGGTAACATTGTACCTTTATAAAAATGCGGAAACATGTTTTATCTATTTCAAGACCAAGACGCTTTGGCTTGGAGCCAGCTATATTAGCTTCTGGTCCATAAGCAAATGGTGGAAAATATCATAATGAACGGTAGATCCATCAGCTAAGGATATTCTTGGCACTTGACGCGTGACTAATTCAACATCCAGGGCAAGCGGATTCTTAGCTTTTGGTCGGAAATAAGACTTCTAACTTAAAGTAACAGGCTGGGGCATTGCACAATGGAAATAGGGTTGAAGTGTGCGGCTTCCTATCCCTTTCAATAATAATTATAATAATGTGTCGGTGGTACTGGGGTAGAACACTCATCTGTCATGCAAGAACGGATCGAGTTTGGATTCCGAAAGTGACGAAAATACGTATACCGTGAGCATTTGGTTTAAGGGGTTTTCCCTCGAGCTCTTCCATCAAAACTTGTCAAGGTTAAATTTAATAGTTAGTGTAGGGAGCTGTAGGCTTTCCACCACCCTCCTACGCATTGTTACCCGGCCACCTGAATTAATGTCTTGATAAAGCCGCTAGATGACTTGGGCTTAAGCTGCTGCCTTGCGTATTTGCCTAGTTGATTATTTTAAGGTTTTTTACATTGAATGATAAAAAACTAAAGATTTATAACTTTGTCGATGGACAGTTAGGTCTACCTTCTACGATTAATTCACAACAACAACTAAACAAAGAAAATGACGGCCATATTTAGTCACGCTTTCTTGGACAGAAATAAAACCAAACCTTACATTAATATTAATACTACTTTACAAGTCTACGCTTCGTCTTAATACTTCTTCCTTTGAATGGGTTTTTATTGAAGTGTGTGGCTCGAAAAAGTGTACGATACTAAAAGGAGTTTGAACTTAAACTAAAAATCGTCCGCTGTCAGGCGTTATGACTTGTTTAAACATAGATAGCGCCAATTACTCCAGGTTTTTTTTAAACCTGGTGTTAAAAATGTTAAGTTCATTGATCCCCCCCTTAAGATGAAAATGCATTCTCACTTTTATTAGGACAAACACGAAGCTGCATCGTTTGCAGAGATTTTTACCCGAGACTCAGAAAGTGCCTTCGCCATCTTACAGGCGTAGTAGCCATGGGGATAAGGAGCCAATTTAATATTTGTTTTATTGTTGCTTTACTACAAGGTTTTAATATTGGACTAATGAATACAGGATCTTTTTTGAGCTATAATATCTCATAAGCAAGCGCGAAACACTCTTTTTCTTATTCCTCTATTGGAAAAACAATCTATAGTAACAATTGTGCAAGTGCGAAGGTGTCACAAGATGGTGCATTTTGAATGGAGAATAAAAAAAATTAAAGAATTTCATGATGTTAACGAAACCGTAATATATTTTAGTACATTTTAAAATTTCGGAGGATCCAGTAAATAGCCTGCATCCACGGGCAAAGTTACGCCAGTTGGAACGGATGCATGTTTACTCAGCAAGAAAGAAACTGCTTTTTCTTTTTCTTCGAGTTCTATTGATTAAAAAAAATGTCACCATCAATTTCAATGACAAGAACACTTCAAAAGCTTAATATAATAATAATAATAATAATAATCAGCTAGGCACCACCTTAGTCCCAAGTCATCTAGCGACTTATTATGCGTTTAAAAAGTTGGCCGGGTTGCAATAACACCAGGAAATGGAAGCTTGTTCAAAACATTTTCTTGAAATGCCTTGTTTATCGTTTTACTAAGTCAGTATTAACTATCACAGGAGCAACACAGTTCACACGAATCTGAATTTAAAGAAAAAATGAAAAACCAATCTTGATTTAGAATTTGGGAGAACGATTATTTATACCTAATGGTATAAATTAATGGACACCATGGTCCAACTTTCATCTGTAACGATACGAGAGAAGGGAAAAGGTTGCCTGTGTTTGTTTCAATTGCGTAGAAAGATGTTAGTTTTAGGGGTACAAATAATCCAAAAATAAATAAAATTCCATTAAAAAAAACTGGGGCTGCAGCTCTAAAAGCTACATGATATTTACCAAGTTATATAATTTTTCGCTTTCTCAAATATCAAGTAAAATGGCAAAACCAAAGCGCAGGCTATTAATGAACCTTGAATAGCGAGGCCCTGAAATTTAGCTCTATTTAATGTTGTAAATCTCTTTTTGCCAGCGTGCACACTCCTTAAGTTATTCTGTGATGATTGTATCTTTCGATGTATTAGACGTGGTTTTAAGTTTTGTTTCGGTATTATGGTGATAATTTTAACCAGAGCCTTTTATGTTTTACGAAGGCCCGTGCACGGATTTTTGATAATTTTGAAAGGTGACATTTTATTTCGCGGTTTTCGGCGGCCGCACGGAGGTCGTTTTCATTAGTTCGTTACGTCATATGGTCACATGTAACATGATGTTTTGAACGACTATTTTGTAGCAGGTGTCGTGAAGTGTACATTTGTTGATGGTTTTCCTTCGAATTAACATACAAACTTATGAAATATCAAATATAGGAATTGTTTTTATGAATGTACGGTTGTTTTGTAACTAAAAGCTTTATAAAACTATATTCGAAAAATGGAATATTATACTTAAACCTTTGCCAGTTCGTTTTTTTGTTCTGCAGCAAGGAATTAAAAACCAATTTTTATTTAAGGAGGATTAATATAGTGGATTCATCGAGGTAGGCTACATTTGACTGTAATATTAATTGCCAGTATTAATGCTGTGATACTTAAACAATCAAAATTGTGATGTGCATATTACCTAATTGTAAAGGAACAGAAACCTAGACTGTTAATTCGTCTGTGTGAATATACCTAAGAAGCTGACATTTTCCTTATTGATTAATATGATGGTGTTATTACCAACGCCATCGTGGTTTTTGTATATTCCTTCACGGAAGCTAAATCCACCTCCAGAGGTCGCAGTGATCCGTTCTTATATCATATAAGAACATCAGACGTATTCTGCGCGACCTAGTGTTAAGGTAAGTTGAATGTCATCTTACCTTAGAGCTTTTATTGGGAGGGATGCTGGCGACCCCCGCGTTTCACCCCTCTGGACATGATTAGCGCGATCAGAGTGAGTCGACTGACGTGAATCGCAACTTCCGTCATGTTTTCCATAGACTACCAACAGTAACTCAAAAGTTTGAAATTTATTTAGTCTTTGCTGTTTTCCGCCATTTTTCCAATTATTTCCCAAAATGCTGGAGCTGTTCCTGTTATAGCTGCTGTTGCGGAATTAGGCTTAGGATTGTTAGAGAGTTATATAAACTAATGCCGAACTCGAAATCTAGATGGCGATAATGTTTCCAAGCGGGATTCTATTAGCTAATCACGTGTCTCTTTGGTTTTAGTTCTAGAAAAATCTATGTGTCAGTCTACTTTTGTACGTAATCATAATAAACCGTATAATTTTATTTAGCTCTGTATTTTCGATTTATTCCGTAAAAATCTAACAAGGATATCGAATTTTATAGGAGGCAGCGACGAGATCCGTTCCAACTGCCGAATAGAGAGTTTTTAGCACAATATTGGATGCCGAAAGACGATGTGCTAATTATTAAGGCTTTATTTAGAATTGGACAAGCAGTTTGTAGGCGCGTTCGTGATAACTGTTGAACAGGAATTTCAAGCTGCTCTGATGCTTAAGGGCTCTGGTTCGTTTCAACGAGTAGAAGCAAGTAGCTACGAAAATGGGATGAGCCAACCATCTGTCAGTAGGTCAATAGGAAGAGTAACAGAAGCCATTATAGCTAGGATGCCGAATATGTGTGCATTTCCCGCACAATCAGAGTACGCTGAAGAAACCAAGGTACGTACAAATGACTTTATTCAACATATAATACACGAATTCTGAGTTTTACTTTTCAGGGGTTATTCTTGAGTAGATGCGTGTTACCACACGTTCTTGGAGCGTTGGGCAGTACACATGTCAATATAAAAGCACCGAAGTAAAATTCAGTTGACCGCAAGAACAATTATTCCATCAATGTACAAATAGTCTGCGATAATCATCTGAAAATTACCAACATTTTTGCTGGCTGGCCTGGCTGCATCCATGACTCATTTATTTGGAGTCACTCGGGTATGTTACGAGATTTCGTGCATAATAGAATGCCTGTGGGATAACTGCTTGGTGATAATGGGTATGGCTTGCAACCCTGTGTTATGACTCCATTTCTTAACCCTAACACTCCAAAAGAGGTTAAAATTAACATACGCCACAAGCGAGGTATTACATAACTTTCGCCCAAATAGTTCCCAAACATTTATGTCATCTATCCTATCAAAGGGAGGTACGTCATTGAACGTTTGAATGGCATCCTGAAATCCAGATTTAGGTGCCTAGATGACAGCGGAGGGTATCTGTGCTATGAGCCTGGAAAAGCCTGCTGTATCATTACAGCTGGCTGCTATTTACATAATTATAGCATAAGCAACAACGTTTACCATCCCGTCGCACCTGGTAAAAAAACACAATCAATATCAAAGACAATTAAGTGAAATAAATTTTTCCACCTGTAGCTGATGTAATGCCACGATAATTAATTGAGAGAGCAGAAGAAGGCAATCACTACCTGGATCAGGGGAGACTACTTACAATTGAGCATTAGAAGACCAAGGTTAACTTACCGCCTTTCAAAGTCCAATCCATTTGAGTTATTTCATTTCCACACCACCTCGGAGGTAGAAATAATGGCGCGTTTTTGATAACGAGGTATCCCATCCCACCAATTGCGTGAAATGATATTATAACCAGAATACATTTTTATGGAACAGGTTGCTGAGGAGGCTGCACCGGAACACCAGTAATTGCGGCAACTAGTTGACAGAAGGCATCTGTCTTCCTAGGGTCGTTATCAAGAAATTACTCAAAAACATCAGCTGTTCGCGTGGAGCAGTCAGCCAGTGTTTTGAGGTGCGCATTAGTTTCCACCAACTTCTGAAGGTCATCAAAATTTACATTATCGCTGAGGCTTTTAAATGGTTAATGTGCCCTGAATGTTTATTTCGAAATTATATTAACTCTAAATGAATAATGTCTATGACCAAACACTTCAGGTATAATAAGTCTGAAACTAAAAGTGCCATATAATTCAAACTTTCATGGCACATTAACCATTTAAATGGCCTAGTGATACAGTAAATTTTGATGACCTTGAACACCTTTTTCAAGGTCATTCACAAATTATCTCTATTATCAACAGAATCAAAAATTCAATTCGAACTAGAATTTTTCTTATAAATTTTTAACCAAACATTTCTCATTGTTGAAACATTAAATGTGTGCTTCTTTGGTCAATAGCTAAAAAATATAAAAAAATGAAAAAAATCGAAGGTGACGTCATTTCCGTTTTTTGGGGGTTTCTTAGATTATTATTATTATCTTCCAAACCAATATCTGCAGGTAATTTTTGAAGCAAGAATACGATTCCTTGTCCAAAATACACCTCGAAAACCAATTTGCGATAGTTTAAAGGTATTTCGCTGGAAGATATGGCCAAAAATGTTGATTTTTGGGTCGGCGGAGCCTTTGGTGTGGGAAAATTTCAATTGTTCATAAAATGGCCAATTTTATCGATATAGGGCCAAAATTTTGGAAATGGTCATTATTTCAAGGCTACTTACGCACCAAAATGTGATGTACAAATCGGTGAGGTAGTACCTCCTAACCTCTCGATTTGACATGGACTGACCCTGTACAAAATATTACACCATAAATAGACAGAAGAACCATTGTTTTATTTTAAAACTTTTGTATTTCCTTCTCTTTTAGTTGTATTCCTAGGGTGGCATTGTATTAAATTAATGGCAATTGGATATGAATATAAGCACCATTATTGAATGTAAATTCTAAATCCTATGACAATTGCAATTAAACCTTAGTCATGCAGGCTGCAACACGTGAAATTTCTAGTGATTAGAGACTTACGTAACAGGTGGCGGAAAATATGATTTGCATAGATGGCAGTCAAATAACGTTTGGAGGTCACGCTGTAGATGGCAGTCAAACCAAGGTCAAATTACGTTTGGAGGTCACAATGTAGAAGGCAGTATTTGTTTTTGTTTTTTTCTCAAAATCGATGGCACTTCATTATGAGCTTTGGGTTATGCTCAAATAGATGGCAATGAAATATTTCTTCCGGCAACCGCGTAACATAACTTTGACTTTGATTCACCCTGATCCCGCTAATCAGGTCGCTTAGTCCAGAGGGGTGAAACGCGGGGATCACTAGCACCTTATGGGATGCCAGCTACCAGGCCCACTTTGAAGCTTTAAAACAACGGCTTACCACCGCACCTGTACTTGCTTTTTTCCGCCCCTCCCAAAGCATTACCATCTCTGTCGTTGCTAGTCCCACGGGCGCTGGCGCAGTACTCCTCCAAGATAACCAACCTGTTTAATACGCCTCCATTACTTTGAACCCCACACAGTGCCGCTACGCGAACATAGAGACAGAATTGTTGGCTGTGGTATATGCTTGCGAACACTTTAATTATTACATTCTAGCCACAAAAGTCACTATAGAGACTGACCACAAACCACTTCTCTCAATCGTCCACAAGCCGCTACACCTCTTGTCGCCCCGTTCACAGCGACTCTTATTACGCTTGTCGAGATACAGTATTAACCTTGTATATGTTCCTGGAGCCAGTTTACACATCGCTGACACACTCTCAAGAGCGCCACAGCCTTCAAACACATTCGAAACATCTGAATTGGACGGCCCGTGCGCCGCTGTCCACACGTTAACAACACTCTCCGATGAAAAATATTCCAGAAGGCCTTTTCTAAGGATGTTACCATGACAGCCTTACGAAAATACATCGAAACTGGATGGCCCCAAACCAAGAAAGCGGTTCCAAAACCCTTACAGGCTTACTGGCAGTATCAAAACTAACTACACTACTCAGAAGGCCTACTGTACCGCGGCTCGTCTCTCGTAGTTCCACCCTCACTACGCACTGAGGTTCTCACTCAATTACATTCTACTCATCAAGGCACCTCCGCTTGCATCGCGAAAGCCAAGTTTCATGTCTTCTGGCCTAACATGATCACCCAATGGATTCGCACATGTTCTATATGTCAGTCTCGTGCCTCATCCAACTCACATCAACCATTAACCCTTCATCCAATTCCCTCTCTGCCCTGGGAAGTGGTCGGGACTGATCTCTTCCACGTTGATGCCAAAAACATGATAATAATGGTCGATTACTACTCATCTAAGCCCAGGAACCAACTCGCACCACGGCTCACGACGTAATCAAATTTATGACTCCACACTTTGCTCGTCATGGCGCTCCAGCAACGATAATATTGGACAACGGACCACCCTTTTCGTCCCAAAAATTCAAATGATTTCTCACACAATGGGGCGTTCACCACATTACATCAAGTCCTTTCTACCCACAATCCAATGGTCTCACAGAACGGACTATACAGACAATAAAGAATGCTCTAATCAAGGCCAAGGCGTCAGGAAAAGGCCTCAATTACGTACTCTAAGAATACAGAACCACAATACCACTAATCGTATGAAACCATTACCTGCATTGCATAATGGCCAACGTATGCTCCACCAAATTGCCCCACGCTCTTCGCTTCCAGCGCGTGTCATACGAACTGGTCCAGAACCAGAACCAGAATCCTATGTTATCCAAGATTCACAGGGTCACATTTATCGTCTTAACAGCATCGCACTGCGCCCTGACTAAGCCTACTACACGCCCATACGGACTTTCTACGGCAAGTCTTTCCAAAATACCACACATTCTCCAGGAGCGCCCTCTTTCATCCCTTACACCGTTCCAGTTCCCCCTTCTCCGTCGCTGCTTAATCCTAACTCTCCCACTCCGCCCCTTATACTTCCTCGACCTTCTTCCCCTTCCAATCCCCTCTTTCCCTTTGCCAAGCCTTTTACCGTTTGTGACCGTGCAACTACTTCTACTGCCTCCAGTGCAAATTCCAGTTCACAACTGGTTCAACAACCGACCCCCGCATTGTCCCAGGCAACGCTTCCGGGCACCCTCCTACTTTGCGAACGCCCATTTCCACCCGAAGATATCGTATTGTTCACCCGCCCCCTCGCTACCTCAACTCGCTTTAAAAAAAGTTATATATTTAATATTATATAGTTGTGATTCCCACCACCAGATGTGGTTATATATGTATTAAGAAAAAGTACGCCTATATGCACAGGCAGACGGAATAGGCAGATATAAAAATAAGAATTTATACCAGCTAGTCAATGTGACTTAATGTAAAAAAATAAAGTGCATTTGTATTAGTTTAAAATAGTTTTTGGTAATCTTTACTATTACAACAACTACATCTTTAGTTTTAAGCCCTTGCACGCCGTGAATTCAAATTATGGGTCAGGTCTTCATTTTTTCTGCCAGTGTACGTTGTTAAAAAACACATACCCGGCTATTTGACAACAAATATGCTAGACCCTGCGTGGCTTATTTTTTAATATGTAAATTGTAAGTTATATTTTAACTTAGTTCTTAAACACTTTTACTTCACAAACATGAAATTGAATACCCAAGACAGGACGATTTAAGTATCTACCAGGCCTCGTACCATAATTAAAAATGAATATACTAATAGAGTAACCGTATTAATATGGAAAAAATTAGTGGTTGCCCTCCTACGCATTATAACATATGGCATTCAAAGTCACTCGATGACTTAGCCTTAGAAGATGCCTTGCGCTTTCGCCAAGCCTAGCGGATTATTACTTTTCGAATAATACAATAAAAAAATAATTTATTGAAAGCAACGGGGAAGAAAAAGTAAGCTTTCGTCGCCAGTCTCGTGACCGAGCTAGAGGTCGTCTAAGAAGACGACAGTTTTAACTTTCAGTTCAAGTAGTTTACTTTTGTAAATAAATGATACGACTCAATTAATGTTTAAGGACCATTTTTCCAGTAACGTTTTATATAAAATATAAATATTTTTTTATATAAAATATATCATAATTTATAATTTTCTTTAAACATAACGCACCTGAGCTGTTATTATAATCAAGGTCAGGAAAAACAATGAACACTTCACTACTTTATCGTTGCGATTACGATTAAAATAATCAGGCATATATTATAGGCCGAACGAGAGTTTTCAAGGATATGTCAGGAAGCTTTGAAATCACTGAATTCAAAAGAAGTCTTTTAATGATGTTTTGATAAAGATCTCCAAGATAAGAAAATTACGTTAATTAAGCAATTTAATTTTCGGAAATTTAACTTCGTTACGCTGTCATAACAATTAAGATTTGTTTACGGTAACTGTACAAGAACAGAAAAATAATACTTTATTTGTATTTAATATTTTCCTTATAATGTATGTCATTATCAGCCCTTCGAACGAGTAAAAAGAAAGTATATCAGTCCCAATTCTTCATAAGTCAGGGTCAGAATGTAAAGGTTTTCAAAGACTTCTTACAGATTTCTATCGGCTGTAAACGCACATATCATTCGACAACCGGTACAAGCGCACGCTGTCTCGAATTGAGAAAAAGATGGAGTTTAATTTCACAGGAAAACGAGTGGTGGTTACCGGTGCTACTAGAGGTAAGCTGTATTTAAAAAATTCATACCTTAATTTTAAATTTTGAATTTAAAATGTAATGTGTATGTTGTAAAACCGTGCTTACATCAAACATGACTAATATAGCTTAAGGTGATATGAATGGAAATTGTCTATAAAATATGGCTGGCCACAGATCTTATTTGGATAGTATTGATGTTAAGGTCATTTATAATTTATATGGCACCAGCCTTTCAAGCGTTATGGCCGTAAAGACGTTTAAGGTGAAACTATTCGTAAATGGCGTTTTCTGATATTTTTCTATAGCTGCATGGGCTTAGTTAATAAAACAAATCAAACAAATTTATGTTACTCTAAAAGGTAGGCTATTGCCACGTCTATCTTTAACGAAATCCTTTTCATTTGTCTCTTTTTACACAAAGGAAAGATCGTCTGCTACGATAGCGTTCACTGTTATGATAAAAAGCTCGTGATTTTGTTGTTCATTTTGTAGGAGTTCAAATTTAAATATAATTCAGAAATATTTCTAGTTTCTTGTGCAAGACAAAACTATTGAAAACACTGACAATTTAAAAGTGCGCAAAAAGTTTATTTTAAAAACATCAATATTTATATTTAGTATAACATTAATATTTATGTTTTTAAAATAAACCTTTTGTTTTAATTTTTCGATGTCCTTTCACTTTTTAACCAGTAAGATAATTTTTTTGGAATACAGTACGAATTATAGGTTTAAAAATTCAAATTAATGTCGAAATACTTATGATCGCGATATTTATTAATTTTATAAAACCTTTATGTAATAAAAGTATAAGAGAAGAGTGGGATTAATATATTTTGTTAAATAGATTCTAACTAGGATTTTCCAAATTGGTCAATTATAATTTTTCGTAATATGTATGTGATTGATCAATACTTTATGAATGCGTATGTGTTTTCATATTCCCCACAAATCTTCGAACAATGTTAAGAAATATTGCTCAAAAGAAAGGGAAATCTTAGCTCTATGTATATAAAGAGCCGCACAAAGACGAAATTACACTACTTTTAATCGGCTTACGTCAATTGTCGTTGTATTTAAGCAAATACCGCGTAACATTAAAACAGTTTTTTAGTTTTAAAGTTTTACTTAAATTTAAAGGTAAATTCTGAAAGAAGGATTAACAACCTTAGTCTTCTATCGGAAATATATCTGAATTTAACAACTCATGTAATAACACGTGCCTTGAGATAAACAATAAAATATTTATAAAGGCCTTTCCAAACGTTACGTCGTTTTAAATTTATGCAACGTAAAGGTTTTTCAGTGCTAACTTCAAAAATTAAGATTTGCTTTTTTGTTATAGAAATATTAAAATTTTTTTAAAGAGGAAGAATGATATACGCAACACTAGGGGGCTTTCCCGTTGTTGTTTAATAATAATTAAGATATGCCAATGAGAGTGCGTCGCTCGACATTATCAAATATAAACAAGAAAGCCCCCTAGTGCTGCGTAGCGCCATCTACATCAAAGTTTCTATAAAATTATTTCTCATTCAAATTAACTGAATCAACTGCGTCTATATTTGGCCAGGTATTGGACGAGAAACTGCCAGGCTACTGCATAAGCTTGGAGCCCATGTCATAGCAGTTTGCAACAACCAGCAATTTTTGGACGAACTGCTTGCTGAGGTATGAAAATGGAAATATATCATTCCATACATGCTTACTTTTCTTAAAGATTTTATAATTATTAAGAGTTATTTCTAGAATGACCTAAATTTAAGGAATAATTGTTGAATTATACACGAAATCATAAGAATGACAAAATATCCGAAAAAGTTTAAAACCTATCACAAAAAGCAAAACTCTAGCCTAACATAGTTTACTGGTGGAAGTAATTTCTAACTTGTACAGTTCTTAATTTATATCGAAGTCAAAGGTTGATTCGATCCATCGCGACTTTTATTTATTTTCAAAGACCTATGAGTCCAAAAATTTAGATTTTTTTTTTGAAATCTTAAAATTCTGTTAGGGTTTAGCTTTATCTCCTTTTTACATACAATCCCTAGGGATCTGTGTGTATTGGTTTAACGTACTGTGTCCATCGCCGCCGGTGTTCACACGTTTTATCTCGGTATCTTAGATGTACTAAGACACATGATACGTCAATCGATTGGACATGTCTGGACCTCACCGGCAATGTTAACATTGTGGAGAATTTGCCCTTTTTAGTAGTTTTGGCCAATTTTGGAATTTTATTGACTTTTAAGTTTATAGGTTTACAATTTTTTTGAAATAAGGACCAACTTGGTTGAAATTTATACTTTCGGTTAGTACTGATTATTTCTGAACAACGATTTCATATTTTAATTTCGTACCAATTGATGGAGGCGTCATCTAACTCGTTCAAAAACATTAGAACTTCCTGCCAATAGACACAGGCACCATCGATTTCGTTCGTGTTTCGTTTTCCTGGCCATTTTCTGTGCGATTCAATGGTCAAATTTAGTATTCAAACGGACTTGAACTGGATTTAAGCTCAAGCGTGACCGATGCTTTACTTAAGAGTATCTAGAGATTTTGGAATAAATTAACCTCCTACCAACGAATGCGGAAATCATTTAAACTATTTGTGAATTTAATTAACCAAAGCTTCCATAGACACTTCTTCTCCAAAATAGAAACTTCTACACTAATATGTAATATTTCTTTCCGCAGCTTCCAGGTATTAAACTGCTGCATGTTGATTTGGGTAATTGGGAATTAGGAAAGGCTGCTCTGGAGACCGTCGGACCTATTGACCTATTAGTAAATAATGTCGGAATTTCCATTTCTGAATCTGTTCTGGATGTTACCGAGAAGAACTTTAACATGTAAGAAAATGTGAATCAGCATTTACTTCCTTAATTATTCGTAGGATAGGAAATGATAATGAAAAGTGTAGTTTCACTTTCGTTAATCCCCTCAATCGGAAATGGGTTCAACCATGTTTGAGTTTTACAATCTTGTTATTCCCATATTTTTGCCGATGGACACCTCGTAAATCGGACTTCGTGGAAAAATATTTAGATTCAACCGTTTTTTGAGAAACAGAAGTGAAACTACAACTTAAAGAGCCATCGAAAAATTTTGATTTGGAGGGTGGGCATTCGAAAGGGGGAAAATAGCCCTCAGTCGCGTGGTGGAAGAGGAGGAGCACACCGAAATTTAGCCTTAGTCTTTCAAACGATTATTTTCCCTTCAAACAGATTAATTTGATAAATGTATCCCGTCAATAATGTGAACCAGATCGAGTCATTCTTAACTTAGATGTCTGAGGCCTGAATATTCGGGGTCTCGATAGTCCAATGGTAGTGGCGTTGGGACGGTAACCCAAAGGTCGTAGTTTCGATTCCTGCCCGAGGTGATATGATTTTTCTTAGTCACTCTGGTATGGAACAATTCGCAGAGGTATTCGTTTTTTTAAAAGACGCTTCTAATTGTATTAATTCCTGCGTAATAATAAAATAAATTATCAAGATTAATTTGTAATCCTTTTTATTTACATGTAGCCTCACTGATGTAAACTTAAAGTCCACGTTTTGTGTTTCGCAAGTAAGATACTTATCATTTTTGCATTTTCCAATGGAGGAATATCTTAAGCCAGGGTTACATTTACCCCTTAAATCACTTCATTTAGATAACGTGTTTTCGAAACCAGAGCGAGAAATCCCTTCGTGTTGGTTCTGGAAGCCGCTTCGCAAAGTCGGTTCACTTGGAATTCATTTGCAAAATAACAAGGCGGGGAACTTAAAATACTTTTATTTACAAAAAATTATGCGACGAAAATTCGAAATAAGGTCAAATCCGGTTATTATAGCAAACATCATTGACTAATGGTCGTAGGAATAATGTTCGTTAACAAACGGAGCGAGCCAAGAAACAATGGAAATCGCTTCGAAATAAGTTAATAACCGATTTTACCATCAAGTGTAATAAGGCGCCTAAGACCCGAAAAATTCCTCGTCATTAAAAATGTTTTACTTAAGGGCCTCAAAGAAACAAAACATTAAATTTAAATTTTGTCTCCGTGTATATTATTTCTTGGCACTTAAATTGAAAGCTTCTCTTAATTTCCGTGCTTATTATCAAGGGGTATCTTATTGAAGTTTGAAGATGTACATCTGTTTCTTCCTATAGGTTGCCGCAAAATCAATGATTGATCGTGGCACAGGTGGCGCTATTGTCAACGTGTCCAGCGTCTGCGCTTTGGCTCCACTGAAATCCCTTTCGGTGTACTCTGCCTTAAAAGCCGGCACTTCTAACTTAACGAAATCCATGGCTCATGATCTGGCGAAGCATAAGGTAAGGCTCATTTATTCCAATCTTTAAGATTACCGATGAAAAGATAACTAAGCAGTTAAAAAACCACATGGACTATCAAATTAAAATGGTCCTTAACGGGTGATGTTGTGCAATAACTGTTGGCTTTACTAGGGAGTGAGGGTCCCCGTCATGCAAACTTTATGGGCGTTGGCGCACTGGGATATGTTAGACATTATCATATGGTCCTAACTCCACCTCCGACGTCAGTCAGGTAGGGGCTAGAAACTGGGTTTAAGTTAAGGCTAACGGTGATGGTTCATGATATCTGGTATCTCGGACGAGCTGATAGCCTGCTGTGCGTTAGCGGTTCTAAGAATGATATGGTGTGACTCTGTTTCGCAGCCTTTTGAAGGCACACTGAAATATATGGTCATAGCTGTGCCGTGTTACGTGGGTTACATTGTGCTCGTCGTTCCCTTTATGAGCCTTTTTTGAAGGGCTAGGCTCTTTAGTTATGTAGGTAGGGTGTCAGCTGGAAGTTGCTTGAGCATCCATTCTCTATGCCACAGTTGTGCGTGATGTGGGAGCCTATCATTTAATTGCTGCGCCTTTTGTCGAGATGAGTGGCTTGCGTCAAGTGTGCGACTACCCATGACTGTTTTTTGTCACCTGTCCGGGCTTGTGGACGCTGGCACAGTAGGCTTTTTGATTCATTTGAAGCACCAGTATATAAATTTTCTGACCACATGTCATATAAAATGGTTATTTTATAAACAAGAGTGTTAAAGCATCCGCAAGTCGGGTCATTTTACAAGCGGGTTTTTTAAATTACATTTTGACAATCAACGTGCTTCGTCTTTTAAAGGACTTCTTAACTATTTATTTATCTAAAAATTGATCTGTACAATCGGTAAATTGTGTTTTTTTTCCGCGTTTTTGGTAACGTTTTTATTTGTTTGGAAAGTTTTAACAGCAATATTAAACCAATAATGTACTTATTTATTCTTAATGATATTGACTATGTTAAGGCGATCCGCTGACTTATGCTCTAGTTTTCCGCGGCACTTAGTAGAAATTAAACGACGTTCGCCAGATTTCGGTTTTAAAGAGCAAATAAGATACTGTGATGTTTTTAATAAACCATTCTTAAAATCGACATTAACATTTCGATGTTGAAATTTACCCCCTTTCTTCAAATTTTTTGACATTTTGTGAAAGATATATTGAAAGTTAAGAAACTTAAATATTATCAGATTATGAAATGTCTATCTAAGTTTTAAAGAGATTGAAAGCGAAGCTAGCTCTTTTTTGGCATTTCCTAAAATAAGGCTATTTTTGCAGCGCTTTATTAAGTCGCTAAGTTTTGATGACATTTCTCACACGCTCTTAAAGTCGAAGTCTCTGTAAGGAAAAGTTTTATAAAAATTATTTATCGAACAATTATTAGAATTTACATTGGAAAATAGCTCACTGCATAAATAATAATAATTGAGCTATAGCTTGGTTAAAAGTTTTATTTAAAATGGACTAATTGGCTTAATATTTCATTGATAGATTCGGGTTAATGCAGTCGCGCCTGGAGTAGTCAAAACGCATATGTCACAAAATGTAAGCCTAAATGAAGACCTCATGAATCGAATGTTGAGCGAGCTTCCAATACCCGTCTTCATTGGTCAGTATATCGTTCCTTAATAGCTCAATTCTTACTCGTCCGCTTTAGAGGCTTTTCGTTAAGATCAATTTACAATCTGAAGTTCTCGTTACAACCCTGAAACGGTTTGCTTATGAAAAAATTTATTTTTTTGTATTTCTTCTACGATTGTTATCTGCTTTTATCATCCATGCATAAAGATTGTTTTCATTTTTATGTCACGAGGATTAATGAATATTAATAAATTGCATTTTGGTTTTGGTTACATAGACAAAGTGCATGTTTTATTTAATCTATTTCAACAATAAATTCACTTATAAAGAAAAATACTCTTTAAGACAAGTGGTCACTTCGAGAGGTCGGACACTATTATTTTGTACGGGATTTCGGGATTTCGAAGAGATTTTGGCGATTTTATCATTACTTTTTTAAGAGATTTTGGGCTTTCAATGTTAGTTTACCATAGAGAGAGTTAAAAGATTTTGCGATTTAAGACAAAGTGTACGGGATTTTGGTAAATGTCCGACCCCTCGGGTCACTTGCGTAAAAAATTATAATGAATGGGTTCGATGCATGCCCTCAACAACGTATCTAATGTTCTGACTCCGCTAATTTATATTTGCACCTTAAAATTATTATTATAATACCTGAAATAAATACTTCAAAAAGTCGCTTGATGACTTAGGCCTAAGGTGGTGCCTTGGGTATTAGCCTAGCTGATTATTTATTTATTTAAAGTAGGTCTATAAATTTATTTATAGCTTAAAATAAACAAAATATTCATTCTATTATAAAAAAAAAACAAATATGAATTCACTTTGCCTGGATATCGATTCAAATCATTTCGAAGGAGTTAAGTGACCCAGGCTAAATCGCTTTTAACCGTTTCAACCCGTTTCCTGCCTTATAATTGCGAACCTACTTTTAGTAAGGTGTTAGTAGGCGTTACGTTATTTTATGAATTACAAATTAAAAGCCAAATATAAGGTGACATATAACCAACTTGCTACAAAACTCCGTATTATGAATTAATAAAGTAGTTAAGTCAGCACATCAATATGTGTAGGAGCGTAGACGAAGGATTAAGTTTCACGTACAAGTTTTCATGTGCTGGCTTAAACTGTCCAAGGATTCAATAACTTTGTTTTTTTAAATAATATAGAACCGATAGAAATTGCGAAGGCAATATGTTTCCTGTTGAGCGATCACGCGTCTGTTATTACCGGAGTGACTCTGCCCGTCGACGCAGGATACTTGCTGAAACTACCACTTGGAGACGAGATGTGAAAGACCACGTGATGGATTACTTGAAAAACCTCCAGAGTTGGCCTTTGTTAAAATAATAAAACGTTCTTTGATAACTGATTGTTTTCCTGAAATAAAATCAACAATTATTTAAAATTAAAAGTGTTTAGAAATACACTCTTAAAATGGTTGGGTTAAAAAAATATAGTTAAAATATATTTAACCCATCATTAGTAAAAAATAACTAAACTTTGGGTTTTGTCGATTAGATATTTTAAAATGGGTGAAAATTTTGGTTCAAGATATTTGACCCAACTTTTAGTAAAAATTTAAAACACAATTTTAGTCACTTTTAAGTATATTTGGGTTATTTAATACATTCAACCCAATCAGGGGTTTCTTAAAAAGATTCATGTGATCTTCTACGTATAAGACGACAGGCTCGGCAGCGCTGTCTCATTTCTAGAGAAACTAAGACTTCTAATTTGACGAATGCCGAACGTGTTGCTCTCCGTTCTCTTCGAGGTAGGGGTGATATTGTGATTAAACCTGCTGATAAGGGGGGTGCTATTGTAGTTTGGAAGAAGGATCTTTATGTTGCCGAGGCCCTCCGTCAACTTTCCGACACCGATTTCTACGAAGAGCTTCTAGTTGATCCAACATCCGAGTATCAAACTAAGATTATTTCTGAGATCAATGAAATGATCGAGGCTACAGATCTTCCACCCATGGCGATATGCCTTATCGTTGACAACCACCGGACATCTCGCTTCTATGTACTACCTAAAATCCACAAACCTCACAACCCGGGTCGTCCAATTGTCTCCGCCTGTTCCTGTCCTACGGAGTACATTTCGAGTTTCTTGGATAGTGAAATGCAGTCGCTTGTGACCTCTCTTCCGAGTTACATTAAAGACACAAGTGATGTTCTCCGCCATTTCTCTTCTTTCTCCTTTACAGGTAGAGAAAGGTGGTTAATTTCTAAGTATATGAAATCTTTCCTCACGCTGATGGTTTTCGTGCCCGCCAACACTTTTTGAACAAACGGACCGACTAGTACCCTACCACCTATACCGTCGTTAGTCTCGCTGAACTTCTGTTGACGCCGAACGCTTTCTCTTTTGACGGCAAGTTCAACAGACAGGTTAGCGGTGTTGCTATGGGTACTAAGATGGGACCAAGTTACGCGAATTTGTTCGTTGGCTGGACTGAGGAGCAATTCTTTTCAGGTTACGCTGGCCCTACTCCGGATTTACATGGTCGTTTCATCGATGACGTTGCCCAGTCCGCCTCTTGCAGTCGTCGTGACATAGAAACCTTCCTCGCATCCTTTTGCGCCATGCATCCTACCCTGGAGTTCACGGTCGAAGTCTCCGAGACAACTATCAACTTCTTGGATATGTGTATTTCGGTTTCCGGTGATGGCGTGTCCACTACTTTATATCGCAAGTCAACTGACTGTCGTGCATACCTTTTGCCGACATCTTCCCATCCTCGGCACACCACTAATTCAATTCCACTTTCCCAGTTTCTTCGCTTACGCAGAATTTGCTCTTCAGATAATCACTTCAACAACAAGGCCATCGAAATGGGCGATTGTTTTTCGGCAAAAGGTTACTCTGACAAGGTTCTACAGCTTGCTCTTACCAAGGCCTCTGCTCTTACACGCGATGATGCTCTTGCCGTTCACCCCAAGAAGCCCGCCACTGAGAGACCTTCTGTCGTCTTGACGTATCATCCGCAAATTCATCGAATCGAAACTGTTATTCGGAAAAACTATCACCTTTTACAGATGGACCCAGACACAAGCCATATTTTCAGTGATCCGCCTAGATTTTGTTACCGCCGTGATAATAACGTGCGCTCTATCCTTGTTTCTAGCTCCTTGCCGGGACATGACGCCAGCGCGACTTACGAGGGTACCCAAAAGTGCAATCGTCCGCGGTGTAACACTTGCGCTTTTGTGTCTGGTGATCTACTGGTGCGTGGTCCGAAGCGAGATTTCCAGATCAAAGGGTCTTTCACCCGCACGACGTCCAATCTCGTTTACGCTCTTAGTTGTAAAGTCTGCTCGATGCTCTACATCGGTGAGACTGAAAGGCGGCTCGCAGACCGGTTCAGGGAGCATCTCAACGACATTAGAAAGACGCCAGCTAAGAACCACGTCACCCAACATTTTAATCACGTTCACAACATCAATGACGTTTCCATCCGCGTCATGAAAACTACTAATCTTCCCACGAAAGGCCGCCGCGCGGAAGAAAACCGCCTCATTTTTAATTTAGCCACAGAGTTGCCGTCGGGGTTAAACATCAAATTAGTTTTTAGCTAGGGTGGTTCGTATTTTAGTGGGTATTGTTGTGTTTTTTGCGGTCATCCCGACGAACGCCCGCGTTCGACATTGCTCGATTGTCGTCTTTTTCGAACGAGGACGGTTTTTTGGTTGTCGGGTAGGGGTTTGTTCGCAAGCATTTGATGTTTGGTTTCCTCACCTCTCGTTTTTCTTTCGTCGTTTTCTCCCCTTTAATTGTTCATCAAACTTATTGCGAACATCCCCCTTTTATGACAGTCCCTTTTTGCTTTTTTAGTTTTTCTAGTCCCCCCCCCTTTTTGTCGCGTGTTTGTATTCTCTTTTGTTGTCGCGTGTTATCGTCTCGCGCCTCGCGTCTTTAATATTTTTAAACATTTTCAAATTGTCGGTTAGTTGTAATAAAGTTTTTCGCCTTGAAGGCCTATCGGCCGAAGTACCGCATATTTTTCCCCAATTTAAGCTTAGTTTTCTCCCCTACTTCTTGGTCTCTTTACTTGTCCGCGTTTTTACTCCTCACTCTCTAGACCATTGGTGGTTCTCGTGTTTTTTTTTTTTTTTTCATTTCTAGAGTGTTCGAACTTCGAAGCAGCCATTTTAACGGTTGGATTTTTTTCGGCCGTTTGTACTTTATTTAAAGATGCAAAATTGACATTTGTCACCTTTGAAGGACTATAACCTAGGAAATGACATAGAAAAGGTAAGAACTGTCTTTAAATTTTTTTTAGATTATAAATTTTATGCATCACAATTTGCCCAGATTTAACGACAAGATATTACTAAATTTTTAAAACGTGTGCAAACCGAAAATGTGTTTACGGCTTTTTTGGTTTTGTTATTGTTTTTTGTTTATTATTTGTCAAGGAATACAGTAATGCGAAAAGTTTTAACCGCAATTTATTATTTAGAAAGATATGATAAATATAAAATTGTTATTTGCCAGCAATTTTGGGTTAAGTGTAGAATAGCTGCCCCCCACCCGATTTTTTTATATATTTTTTTTTGGATAGAGGGCATTTTTTTTGGGCGAAAATGAATATTAACAAAGATAAGCATTTTTAAACATTGGCCTTTTGCAGTGAATTTTCCCTAGGACGATTCTTTAAATTATTAGATTTTAATGCGTTGTGGATAACGTGGCGCTGATGACGAAAAAGAAAATGTGGAAATGCAAAACATAATAACTTACTTTTATATTTCAGGTATTTTCGCCGTATTTCAATGCATTTTAGGGGTTTTGGCGGGGATAATAGGTTAGGTTATTTATATTATTAGGTTGGATTAATATCGGGTTGACGATACTTGATGCGTCAGGCTTGGTGCTGTCCTCTAGGTTGCGTTATAGATGGCCCATAGGTTTTTTTAGTATGGGGTTGGGGAGGCGCCGGGCGCCCCCAGCGCTCGAGCGAAGCGAGTGCGCGGCGCCGTTAGGCGCCAATACTTAGAATACATTCGACGTTGTTTAAGTCAACATCACACAGATGACATAGTATGGTTAAAAAAAGGCTAAAATGCGTTGAAATACGGGGAAAATTCCCAACCCTTAAAAGTTAGTACTGTTTTGCATTTAAGCCTTTTTCTTTTTCGTCATCAGTCCTACTTTATCCAAAAAGTATTACAATCTAGTAATTTAAAGAATCGTCCTCGTCATCAGTCCTACCTCATCCAACGCATACAGAAATCTCGAAATATGTCGTATTTTCCGTTGTAAAAATTGCTTGCAAGTAGCAATTTTACATCGATCATATCTTTTTAAATAATAACTTGCGGTTAAAACTTTTTGCATTACTGTAATCCTTGACAAATAACAAACCAAAAAAAAACAAAATAAAAACACAAAAAAACAAAAGTACCTATTGTTAAAAAATCCCCTCTTTTAAAATAGGTTAGACCTTGGATTGTTGCTTAGCAAATTCTACAGGGTATTTTAAAACTCGTTATTGTACGTTAATTTCGAAATATTTAGGCCTATTTCTATTTTGGGGATTTTTTAACAATAGTAATTTTTGTTTTTTGTTGTTGTTTTTGTTTGTTATTTGTCAAGGATTACAGTAACGCAAAAAGTTTTAACCGCAGTTCATTATTTAGAAAGATATGAAAAATATAAAATTGTTACTTTACACCAATTTTCACCACGGAAAATACGACATATTTCGAGATTTTTGTACGTGCTGGATGAGGTAGGACTGATGACGAAATAGATTTAACGGCAAGACACTACTAAATTTAATGTAAGAAAAATTGAGTAAAATAGAACCAAAAGACCACAAAACAACACAACCCCAATGAAATTTGGACAAGGTAAAGTAGCCGAGAGCAAAAGTAAGACATCATTTATCTGTCTTAAACAAATATACAACCGATAAACAAGATCCAAATACCAAATACCACTGTGAGCAATTCGGTTAGGGCTATGCGCCAAATTTTTCATACAAATGTTTAATTTTTATTTGTAACGACTACCGAAACGGTATTAAAATGATCTTGCCTTATCTCATTTGTTGTTTCTCTAATTTCAAAATATTTAACAAAATTACATTATTTTAAGGTTTGAGTTAATTGTGGCTTGTGTAAATTGAAATCTCTTAATGTATTTCTAATGTTTATAAGAAAGGTTAAGTCTATAACCTGCAAATTGAGTAGATAATTAACCTATAAATGGGTGGGTTTCACTAGCTTTTGAAAATCTACACGAAATGGCTTTGAGCTTTTAACTAATAAAGTGTTAAGATACCTGTCTGATTGATCCAAAATTAGTTATTTTCTCCAACCCAATATGGGCTAAAATAGAAAGTTAACTAAAATTATGGTTGAATTTTAACTTAAGTTATGGTTACATTTTAACTAAAATTTGGTTTTAAATTTGACCCATATTTGATTAAAGCCAAATATTGGATTGTAATAAATGACACATATTGGGTTCAAATTTAAACAACCCAATAACTATATTTTAGTTGAGACTGAACCCAATATTGGATTGTAATAAATGACTCAAATTGGGTTATAATTTAAACAACCCAATAACTATATTTTAGTTGAAACTGAACCCAATATTGGATTGCAATAAATGACACAAATCGGGTTATAATTTAAACAACCCAATAATGGTTTGAAATAAGTGACACAAATTGGGTTGAAATTCAAACAACCCAATTTTTAGTTGGTTGCATACGGACCCAAAAATGGGTTTCCAGAACAACCCAACCATTTTAAGAGTGTAGATTTCCTCAAATTGCAAATGGTTTAAATTTTAAATGAAAACCATTGCTGAGTGCTAACTATATTTTTAAAGCATAAATTCGAGATACTTAATAATTTTACATATTTAACGTAAATAAATTTAGATAACACATGGTAGACACTTCAATGGATTCAACCAAAAAGTAAACAATTAAACTAAATACACAAACAAAGGTTTAACAATCATTAATTTTAAATGTTTGATAAACCATGGCGTTAGAATTTAAAAATAAAAACAACAGTATTTTAAAAGCCAAGATACTTCATGGTTAAAAATTTTTTGTTTATTTACATTGGCGAGCTTTCGACCGCGGTCCCTTTTCAAGCCGAGAGATTTATTGTAACTCTCGGCTTGAAAAGGGACCGCGGTCCGAAAGCTCGCCAATGTAAATAAACAAAAAAAAATTTAACCATGAAGTATCTTGGCTTTTAAAATACTGTTGTTTCTATTTTAAAAGGTTTAACAAGTTAAAAATATATAATACTTAACACTACAAGTATTCTATCGTCAAAGTGGCTTCGGTATAAGCCTAGCTATTTATTCTCTGGGATACTAATAATTGGGAAGAAAAATGAATACTTCGAACCTTATTTTAAGATGACTACACAATATAGTTTTTCTAAATTTTGGAGTAAAAACCTAAAGCAAAGATATAGAAGGTCTTTGAAACTAAGAATTTAACTATTCCACATATCATTATGTTATTAAATTAGGTTGTTTAACTATCATTAATTGTCTTTTCTTAATTATGTGTTTCATTCGAATTTTTGTTATTTTGTGGAAATATATATATATGATAACAGAACTACCACTACTATTACAACTACTACTACAACTACCACCACCACTGCATTTTTTGAAGGCTACAAAACCTTTTGTATCCTTAAGAGGTAAATACATAATTTAATGTATTATTGTAGAAATAACAACTAAATCCAACGGTGCTCGAACGTTTTATAAAGAGGAGAAGCCAAGATTGCCCGAAATGAAAGTAGACTTTCGCTTATCGTTGTTTTAAGTTCCATTACTCTCATGAACTTCAAGAAGAGTCAATAATCAAAATATATTCTTTTATCGATAAATTTGCCTTTTTTATCTTTGCAATATAATACAGCTAAGCCTAGAATTAGGAATCTGCTTTTAATTTGGAAATAAAAAGTCAGTGCCTTGCCAAGAATGGCTGGATGGTTGCTTCGACCTTTGCTTGTGGCACTGGGTGAAAACTCGGAACCGCTCCTTCTGTATTTGTTGAGTTTTTAAGTTATCTCCCTGTTGGTTGGAGGGGTCTTAAAATCAAATCAAATCATATTCATTATTAATTTTTAAGATTTTCAAAAGCGTTGCTGAGTTTACTCAAAAAAATGGACCATTGAGCTCTTCGTCTTCCCCCTTTCCATAAAACCTTCCTCGGGTTAACGGTAATTTTAAATGTTATGAGATGTTCGCTTGGTTGGAAAGAAGGGCTTGCAACCACCCTACTACGTAATTTGACTTGAGGCATTAGCTTAGCCGATTCAAATTTTGAAGGTTTGTTTAAAAATCCCAAAAACACTGTATATTCATTGGTGCTAAGATTTCCATTTTAGAATTATCGACACTGAAAGTCGAGGTAGATATTTCCAAGGTCTAGATGGCTTTTAGTATATTAGCGTTTGCTTATTTTAAGATTGAAGTTATATTTTTGAGAAATACTTACTAAGATAAGAAAAAATGGAGTTGAAATGTAGTGGAACTTTTCTATTAAGGGGAAAACGTTTCTGTTGCCAATTTTAATGTTTTGGAACACGCTGCCGAGCCATCGAGCACCAATGTAAAGATGTAGCATCACAACTATGCTAAGCTATCGATTAAAACTAAAAGAAAGATGAAAAGTAATAGTAATTAATGTATTGTATTTCGTAAATATTATCATATTATTTTATCACCTGATTTTCGTGTTTAGAAGTTGAGGTTGGTCGGGAGCATTTTCAAAAGAAAATTAAATACATTTTGATGAAGGCTTCAGAGCTAAATTTTGTAATGATGCCTGGAAGAACCCTTAACATCAAAGTAAGATTTAATTTTGTGAAAATAACTTTATTTCTCTCTAATAATGTGACCATTATTAGAATTACTCCAAAGGAATTAAACAGAAACAACAGTTAATTGTCTCGGTCAATTATGCGAAGTAGATCAACCTGGTTTTGACAGGAATATTTTTATTCTATATTAAATTTTTTGTGCGTGAAATCTTTTAACATACGAACATAGTTCCCTGTAATATCACTATTGTTATTTTTTTTATATTTATTCTTTCCTTTTCTCCCTTTTTATAAATACTAATTAGTATATAACTACTGTATTGTCTAAATGTACTTACCACTACATATAAGCTATACTAGCTTCGTCTCTCGCGTTTCAAGCTTTTTTTTTTAAAACAAAGACATAAAAATGCTTGGCAGCCTCCAGTCGATAATTTAAAGACAAAATGGGGAAAGTTAAAAAATTTAAGAAAGCGTGGCAAATTACCGAAGATACCCTAGTCGAACGGGAACCGACGTATCTGGCCAGATATACGTCAAGCCCCCAATAAAGTTGAAACCCAAGCTACTGCCTCCAAGCGACCCGCAATTGAAGACGACTAGCAGGGAGATTACCCGAGGTGTTTATTGCCAATTTTGCCCATCGTCGGGCGTAATGTAGACCTATATGAGATCATATGAACGAAATTGTTTTTGACCACTTACAACAAAATTAATAATATTTCCTTAGTTAACTCAAAAATTGTTACAATTTTACCCCAAAAATGTTCCATTTTACCCAAACTTGATGAAATTTAACTAAATGTGGTCCAAATTACACATTTCATGATTTTCGTATTATTAAATCATTTTCGTAGCTAGGATCCTGTGTAACCAAGAAAATCCCATTCTTTTTTAAATGGAGATTTTTTGTTTTAAGTGATCAACAACATTTTCGGTTTCCAAAGCAAATCGAATGGTTAGTGCAACGTCTCCTTTTGGGAAATTTCCTATCTCATATAGGTCTACATTACACCCGACTTTGAACAAAATCGGCAATAAACACCTCGGTTACTCTCCTTGTAAATTGGGTCTAACCAAGATGACCATGGAGTCTTCGGAAATTATAATTTGTTAATTGAAATGAAATGAATAAATATAAATGTCCCAAAATTCGAAGTTTGAAATAAAAAGCACAAACCGGCAGACCGAGTAAACAACGTAAAAGCGATAACAGGGAAAGAAAGCCGCAGCCCAAAACGAAGATGAACACCCAAGTGTTATTCTTTGAAGCCGAACTCATCAGCCATTAAAACGTCCTTGGAAACAGGTTGCTCCGGATACCTTTCGCACGAAACTTAAATTCGATCTCAGCAATCTTCAAAGACACATTAAAATTAAATATTAAGACACCAAGGATGATAGCATTTTTCCGACACGTTTAGCACGACGCCACAAGAGTTGCTTTCATGAAAGGATTGGGAGTGTTCAACGATGGAACCATTTCATCAATTCTGGCGGAAATTCCTCGGGCACCGGTAAGCGAAGGGACAATCGAGAGTTCTTCAGTAAAACAACGCCGACCACCCGTTCCCCTTGCAGATTCCCAACTGCGGTCTTGATTGTATTCTGACGAAACTTCAACGTCTCGTCGAAGATATCATTCCACGCACATCAAGGAAGAGTGCTTCCCCGCCGAAACAGTTGCCATTTTCTCAGAATTGACCTAATGGTTTCGTTGTATTTTTAATTTCATAAAGGGAAAACAAAACTCACTGTTTAACACATTCTTTAAAAGGTACAAACAATCTTAAGGAACAGGTATTAACTTTTAATAGCTTAATATTTATTCGAATATCCTCTCGCATTTTAATGAAATAATTTATAAATTATTTTAAAAATGGTGTATTGGTCATCAATTTTTAAGAAAGTGCTTTAGCCTATGGTTAAGTAACAACAAACTTTTCATATTACCGGATATAATTGAAAACAAGTTATGTTGGATTCGACCTAAGGTAGATTGTATTTTATTTTCTTGCTCGATTTCTTCGATATAATTTCATAACCTTTGGATCTTAACCCTTCGATAATTTAACTTTCATGCTTATAAAGTTGATTTTAAGAATATTTTCCAACAGGGTTCCCGGATAAATAGCAATCTCTAATTTATTAAAAATAGAAGGCTTTGACAAATAAATAAAGTGTAATTTTTCTATTAAAATAAAAAGAGAACAGGAATTTTTTCTGCAAATGGTATAAAATTGTTATAATTTAAACATCCATCTGGTTTAAAGAAAATTCGTGTGACGGTACGAAATGGACTAGAAGCGGAAAGGTGTAAGCTGCCAGCGAAGGTTTCACCGTCAAAAATAATGTTTCGTTTGAGACCTCGCTCAAACTGTTCAGGTAGGGTGAAAGAGTGGTTAGCACTTTGGACTGGCACAATGGCGGATAAAGAAAAAAACTAAAGGGGGGGGGGCACTAAAAGACATCTTGAGCTATGGGTGTAATAAAAAATCAACAAGTCACATGCAAAGCTTAAGCGTCAAGGGGGGAGCTCTCCTCGCTGGTCCAAGGGATTTTCCTTCGAGTTCTTCTGTGCCCCTTTATATTAAAACTTGATGAGGTTACCTTTAATAGTAGGTATAGCGAGCTGTGGGATCCTGTGGCATGAAGGTCTTTCCACAACCCTCCTGCGAATTATAACCACTTGAATAAATGTAATTAAAAGTTGTTCGATGACTTGGCCTTAGACGGTGCTTTGGTTATTAGCCGAGCCTAGCTGATTATTAGTTATCAATTAAAACAATTCAATAATTAAAAAGGAAAGCAATGAGGATGAAAAGGTAAACTTTCAACGCTATTGTCGTGACCGAGCTAGAGGTCGCTTAAGAATTTAGTTTTTCGCATAACAAAAAGGTCTAGTAATCTACTTTAGAAAATAAATGATACGACCTTATAAAGGTCCTTCTTCAGCGAACGACTATTACTAATTTTTCGTTTCAAGGAAACATTAGTAAAAGTCGTTCGCTGAAGAAAGACCACGGTCTGAAAGCTCCGATTTAAATAAAAAAAATTTTAAAGCCATGAAGTAGCAGCTTTTTAAAAAAAATAATAATAATTCATAATTCAACTCAAAGTTTTAACATTTATAGCATCTGTGTTTCTTTATCCTAAACATTTACAGAACACTGACATTGTTAGTTCTTAAACAACTTGAACTTCACTAACATGAAATTGAATACTCAAGACAGGACGATTTAAGTATCTACCAGGCCTCAAACCATAATTAAAAATGAATATACTAATAGAGTAACCGTATTAATATGGAAAAAATTAGTGGTTGCCCTCCTACACATTGTATCCACCGGAACATATGGCATTCAAAATCGCTCGATGACTTAGCCTAGATGAGGCTTTGCGTTTTAACCAAGCCTAGCTTATTGTTAATTTTAAATTAATCCATTTCAAAAAAAAATTGTAAGCAATGGGGATGGAAAAGTAAGCTTTCATCGCTAGTGTCGTGACCGAGCTAGAGGTCGTCTAAGCAGACGACAATAATAAATACATAATTGATACGACCTCATTAATGTCTAAGAATCAGTTTTCCCGTAACATTACCAAATATTATTCCTAGTTCTGCGGTTCTATATGCTAAGCCATTGCAATTGTTTTTAAAAATCGGTTCTGAATCAAATTCAGTTGGCTAATAAGTTATCATTGTCATCATATTAATTTTCGCTTTTCGTGTCATTCATTCTAAAATATAATTTTTTTAATTTCCTTAAAATTACCAAAATAGAATGCCCCTGAGCTGTTATTATAATCAAGGTCGGGAAAAACAAATACCACTTCTCTACTTTATCGTTGCGATTACGATTAAAATAATCAGGAAAGTAATATAGGCCGAACGAGAGATTTGAAGGAAGCTTTAAAATCACTGAATTTAAAAGAAGTCTTTTAATAATGTTTTGACAAAGATCTGTAAAGATGTGTTTACGGTAACTGTAGAAGAACAGAAAAATAATGCTTTATTTGCAATATAATATTTTCCTTATAATGGATGTCGTTATCAGCTCTTCGAACGAGTGTAAAAAAGTATATCAGTCTCAATTGTTTATAAGTCGGGGTCAGAATGTAAAGGTTTTCGAAGCCTTCGTACAGATTTTTATCGGCTGTAAACGCACATTTAATTCGACAACCGGTACAGGCGCACACTGTCTCGAATTGAGAAAAAAATGGAGTTTAATTTCGCCGGAAAACGAGTGGTGGTTACCGGTGCTACTAGAGGTAAGCTGCATTTGAAAATTCATAAGAAATAATAAAACCACTATTGTACAACAAAAGTTTTTTAAAACTTGCTACGACCGTTTCGACGTCCATAGTAGCGTCGTCGTAAGGCACATTTACAATACTAACACAAAGAGCCAGTTAAGAGCACGAGAGAAACAGACACAATGTTATCACAGTTCGAGTATAACATAAGTTGTATTTACATACGTCAAACAAAACCACAAATAACCCTGGTTTGTGGAAATTTTTATAATGTGAAACAATTTCTTAAGCAGGGCCATCTATATTGTTAATTAAATTATTTTTAATTTTTGATTTGACAATTTCAACCGATTCACTTATATTAAGTTTTATTAAGTTATTTTCGTGCATCGGGCCTTCTTGAACATGATCTACAAGGCCTAATGTGTTTTTAATGTCAGATCAGCTTCGTGCTCTTTTACTCGTGCTGAGAGACATCTTTTGGCTTGCCCTACATAGCCCATTTGACAATTACCCTTATATGGATAAATTTCACTCTCTTCTAAGTTGGTAACCTTGATCCAGAAATACGAAAACAGAATTCAAATAAGTCTCGGTCTCAATCGTAATCGTGAATTGAGTTTGGGCTCACCTTAGATATGAAAACAACCAAAATCAGTCTTGAGCTCGGGCTCAAGTACTATGTTCAGCTCAAGGTTGAGCTCGACGAACGTTAATTTTTAATACGGGCTCAGGCTCGGGCTCCAAGTAATGTGAATCATGAAATGTGTTCAAGCTCGAGCCCGAAGTAATTTGTATCTTAACAGGGACTCAAGCTTGGGCTCACAAGTTTCAAAATTCGTTCTGGAAAACCGCAGCTCGGGCTCGGTTTTAACGTGGAAACTTATCGGTCTCCTCTCAGGCTTACAATATTTATGTAAAATACCTGATATCGGTCTCAAATTGAGCTCAGGCTCACTCGATGAACCCTTGACCCATGGGAAGATGGATATACACAGCACTAGGGCTCTTTCCCGCTTCTGTCTAATAATTATTTAAAATGTGTCACTAAGCGTTCGTCGCGCGACATTATAAAATATAAACAGGAAAGCTCACTAGTGCTGCGTAACGCCATCTTCATCATCGTTTATTTTAAATTATTTATCACTAAAATTAGTTTAATCACCTGTGTCTATATTTGGCCAGGTATTGGACGAGAAACTGCCAGGCTACTTTATAAGCTGGGAGCCCATGTCATAGCAGTTTGCAACAACCAGCAATTTTTGGACGAACTGCTTGCCGAGGTATGAAAACGGAAATATATCATTCCATGCATGATTACTTTTCTTAGAACTTATATAATTATTAAGA
This sequence comes from Leiobunum rupestre, assembly GCF_980474605.1. Taxonomy (NCBI): domain Eukaryota; kingdom Metazoa; phylum Arthropoda; class Arachnida; order Opiliones; family Sclerosomatidae; genus Leiobunum; species Leiobunum rupestre. Next base: position 11,549,375 of record NC_143386.1, read on the forward strand.
GATATTTATCGAAAGAACTTACATTTTGGATTTTTGGTAAATTACACACTTAATCATCAGAATGATATAAAAACGAAAAATTTAAAAAGTCTCTCCTTAAAGGGAATAGAACCTCCAACACGTTCTTTATGGAAGACCCCATCAATTTCCTTTATTCCCTTCACAATCAGCGATTATCAGCGCCGCAAGTGTGAAAAGCCATGGGAGGCAGCGGACAATATTGGAACCCTCGGAGGGCGACAGAAATACCAGAGGTTATATTCCCTTTAAAAACCTTCTGGCTAAATTGTACAGTGTTTCATGTTTATATAAGTTTGAAGTTAATTCGATCGATCACGTCTTTTGTTTGTTCTTGAAGACCTTTGAGTCCGAGAATATCGAAATGTTTGCAATATCCTAAATTTGTGCTAGGGTTTAGCTTTTACTCCTTTTTACATACAATCCTTAGGGATCTGTGTGTATTGGTTTAACGAACTGTGTCCAACACCGCTAGTGTAGGCACGATTTCTCTCGCTACGTTAGAGGTACAATGACACATGATATGTCAATCGATTGCGGGATCAGGGCCGCGGAAGTGGGGAATTGCCCATTGTAGTATTTGCGGCAATTTTGGAATTTGATTGATTTTCGAATTTCATACAGGCGCCATCAAATTCGTTGGAAATCAAAATAATTTCGTACCAATTCATACAAGTGCCATCTAACTCGTTCGAAAAAATAAGTATTTCTTGCCTAATTACTCATTCGAAAACATTAGAGTTTCGTGCCAATTTATAAAGGCGCCATCTAACTCGTTCGAAAACATTAGGATTTCGGGCCATATCACACAGGCGTCATCTAACTCGTTAAAAATCATTAGAATTGCGTGCCAATTCATACAGGCGCCTTCTAACTCGTTCGAAAACATTAGAATTTCGTGTTTTTTCATACAGGCGCCATCTAACTTGATCACGTTTCGCTACTTTTTTTTCAAAACTAGGTAACTCAAAAAATTCATTTTTGTTAAATTATGATGATAAGATATTTGTTAAAATTTCAATTTAATATTTGAATTGTGTTATTTAATATCCGTGATATCTTTTTGGATTTCTTTTATAATTCTTTGTATTCTAGTTCATTATTAGTCGCATAACTAATTGTGCGAAGGTTAATGGTTTTTTTACTTTATTTTTCTCGTTTGAACCACAAATCATTTATACACATATATATCAATAATTATTTGAACTGAAAGACAAATTTATGAAACATAATTATGTACCTATGATTATAGCAAACGCACCAACGTAAATAATATTATAAGCCAATGAAACTACACAAACATAATTATTTAAAAATATTTTAAATGACTGATATCATTGAGATAGAAATATAAATTTTTCTCAACTCTAAACCATGATGATTGAACATTATTTTTTTTGCGTTCTCTAAAAGATTGGAATGAATTTACGATTAACAAAATATTTGTTGTAAATAAGCTTGAATACCATTTTCATGGCGATTTTCTTAAAAATTCATTGGTCAAATTTAGTAGGCCTATTCAAACGGACTTGATCTGGTTTTAAGCTCTAGCGTGACCGATGTAATACTTAAGAGTATCTAGAGATTTTGGAATAAATTAACCTCCTACTAACGAGTACGGAAATCATTTAAACTATTTGTGAATTTTTAATTAAAGAAAGCTTCCATAGACACTTCTTCTCCAATATATTAACTTCTACACTAATATGAAATATTTCTTTCCGCAGCTGCCAGGTATTAAACTGCTGCATGTTGATTTGGGTAATTGGGAATTAGGAAAGGCTGCTCTGGAGACCGTCGGACCTATTGACCTATTAGTCAATAATGTCGGAATTTCCATTTCTGAAACTGTTCTGGATGTTACCGAGAAGAACTTTAACATGTAAGAGAATGTGAATCAGCATTTACTTCCTTAATTATTCGTAGGATAGGTTTATGAGAATGAAAAGTGTAGTTTCACTTTCGTTAATCCCCTCAATCGAAAATGGGTTCAACCATTTATTTAGCCCGAGTTTTTCAAACAATTCTGTTTCCCTTTAAAAATATTAATTTGTTATACTTTTTATTTACATGTAGCCTCACTGATGTAGACCTAAAGTCCACATTTTTTGTTTCACAAGTAAGTTACTTATAACTTTTCCATTTTCCAATGGAGGAATATCTTAAGCCAGGGTTACATTTACCCCTAAAATCGCTTCATTAATGAACTCGTTTTCTAAACCATCGCGAGAAATCACTTCGTGTTGGTTAAGAAAGTAGCTTGGCCAAGTCGGTTCGCTTAGAATTAATTTGTAAAATAACATGGCGGGTAACTTTAAATACTTTTTATTTACAAAAAAATAACACGACTAAAATTCTAAATAATTTCAAATCATGTTTCTTTAGCAAACATGATTAACTAATGGTCTTAGGATAAATTTTTGTAACCAAACGGAGCGAGCCCAGAAACAATACAAATCGCTTCGAACTTAGTTTATTACCCATTTTACCATCAAGTGTGATAACGCGCCTAAGACCAGAAAACTTCCTCATAATAAAAGGAGCAGAACATTCAATTTAAAATTGTGTATTAGTGTACATTAATTCTAGGCACTTAATGAAATTGAAATTTTCGTTTAACTTCCTTGTATATTATCAAGAGGTATCCTATAGAAGTTTGATGATGTACAAATGTTTCTTCTTATAGGTTGCTGCCCAATCAATGATTGATCGTGGCACCGGTGGCGCTATTGTCAACCTGTCCAGCGTCGCCGCTTGGGCTCCGCTGAAATCAATTTCGGTGTACTCTTGCTTAAAAGCCGGCACTTCTAACTTAACGAAATCCATGGCTCATGATCTAGCGAAGCATAAGGTAAGGGTCATTTATTCCAATCTTAAAGATCCACGGTGAGAAGATATCTTATTAGTTAAAAAATCGCATGGTCTGTGAAATTTATATTTCCCTTAACGGGTCACGTTGTGCAATAATTGGTGGATTTACTGGGGAGTCGGGGTCTTCATCATCCAACCCCTAAGGGTAGTGGCACACTAGGATATGTTAGACATGATCAAATGGTTCTAACTCCACCTCCGACGTTAGTCAGGTAGGGACCAGAAACTGGGTTTAAGCTCAGGCGTACGGTGATGGTCCAGGCCACATCTGCCTACTGTGCGTCAGCAGATCTCCATCTGAGGTGCTGTGACCCGGATTCCAGCCTTTTGGAGGCACACTGAAATATGGGGTATCAGCTGTGTTGGGTTCCGTGGGTTGCATTGTGCCCGTCGTTTCCTTTTATGAGCTTTTTCTGAAGGGTTTGGCTCGTTACCTCTGTATGTAGGGTGTCGGCTGGAAGTTGCTAGAGCATCCATTCTCTGTGCCTTAGGTTAGCTTATCATTTCATTGTTGCGTCTTTTGTCGGGATGAGTGGCTTGCGTAGAGTGTGCGACCGTTATTAGTAGGGGTCTACTAACCAAGACTGTTTTTGTCACCTGTCTGGGCATGTGAATGCTGGCGTAGGGCATTCTTATAAGAACACCGCTGTAGTAGGCCTTAATTGATTCATTTGGAGCACCAGTATATAAATTTTCTTACCGCATGTCAAATGAAAATGGCTATTTAAGAAACTGGAATGTGAAATTGCATTTTGACAATCAACGTACTTCGTCTTTCTTAGGACTGCTTTACTATTAATTTACCTACAAATTAATATGTCCAATGGTTAAATTGTTTTCCTATCGGTTTGGAAAGTTTTAACAGCCTAGCTGTTTATTATTTTTATTTTTACATTAAACCAGTAATTTTTTATTTATTCTTAATGATAATGACCATGTTAAGGCGATCCACTGATTTTATGATCTAGTTTTCCTCGAGAAAAAGGAAAATTTAAGCGACCTTCACCAAATGTCGGTATTAAAGAACAAATAAGATAATTTTGATTTTTATTGTTAGGCAGCATTCTTGTTATAATTTTCTCATAATTCACCTAATGGCTTCGTTGTATTTTAAATTTAATAGAGGTATAACTTACTGTTTAACACATTCTTTAAAAGCTTATATACGCAGGAACGACGTCCTGCCTAGCTCACAAAAATATACGATTCCATGAACAATAAGGGAGTAAAATTGTAAAACTTAAGATATTTTGTAAAAGAGATATTGAAAGTTAAGAAACTTAGATCGACATTTCATAATCTTAGGCTATTTAAGTATTACAGAGATTGAAAGCCAAGCTCTCTTTTGGCATTTGATAAAATTAGGCTATTTAGCAGCTTATTATTAATTCGCAAGGTTTGATGACATTTCTTACACGCTCTTAAAGTCGAAAGCTGTGTAAGGACAAGTATTATAAAAATAATCGATCGAACAACTTGATAAAAATTGTATTTAGAATGGACTCTTTATTGTCATGCCATTTCATTGATAGATTCGAGTGAATGCAGTCGCGCCTGGAGTAGTCAATAATGTAAGCTTAAACGAAGACCTCACGAATCTATTGTTGAGCGAGCTACCAATACCCGTTTTCATTGGTCAGTATATCGTTCCTTATTAGCTCAATTCCTACTCGTCCGCTTTAGAGGCTTTTCGTTAAGATCAATTGACAATCTGAAGTTCTCATTATAACCCTTAAACGGCTTTGCTTAAAAAAATTAAGTAATGTTTATGGATTTAATTTTATTTAATTTCTACTACGATTGGTATCTGCTTTTCTCATCCATGCATAAAGATTGTTTTCATTTTTATGAGACTACGTCGGCTTATGTCACGAGGGTTAATGAGCATTTATAAATTGCACTTGGGTTTTGGTTACATAGACAAAGTTTTATTTAACCTATTTCAACAATTAATTCACTGATAACGAAAAATACTCTTTGAGACAAGTGACCACTTGCATAAAAAATTATAATGAATGGTTTCGATGCAAGACATCAAAACAACGTATCTAATGTTCTGACCCCGCTTAATTTATGTATAAATAAAGCTTGACAGAACCTGTGCATTGGATAATTAAGAAAGAAAACACCACTTCAATTACACAGTAGAATTACCATACCTGATGATGCTTGTGAATAGAAGTGAAACTAGTTTTTTTATAAAATTTAAGTTTTTAATCAATTTTAATTTAACTGTGTAATTGAAGTGGGGTTTTCTTTCCTAATCAATTTATTCATAGATTAAAATTAAATAATTAATCATTCTAGTATAAATAAAAAAACAAATACGAATTTGTTAATAATTAATTGATAATTTAGGATATGGTATAGAAATACGATTCACGATCCCCAGCTGTACAAGTTGGTCTAAAATTAGTTGAAAAGTAGAAAAAAAGTCGGTTAATGGTTTTGGTCGGCAGCCTACCAAAATTCGACTTTTTAAAAAAATCTATTTATTGTCGGAAAATGTTCAGATTTTTGTCGGTACCTTTGCAATACAAAACCGTCGGACCAACCTTAAGGGTTAAAGGTCGCCCTACCCGATGGGTCAGATGTCACTCTGGTCGACTATCCGGAAAATGGTGTGTTCGACATTCTTCCTACAATTAAGTTGGTCGTTGGGCCAACCTTATATTTGACAGTGATGTAAGGACTCAATCGACATAATACCACCGTCCATACGTACCTTTGGCCTAACTGCCGTAGACGTTGGACCAACGTTACATTAACATGTGAAATAATTGTAGGTTTGACAATACACCACCGTTGTGGCGTACGAATCCCTACTACTACATTGTTTGCACTGCTAATTGAACGATCTTATAAATAGTCGGCCATGCATTGAAAAATAATCTGTGTTTTGTATAAATGAACTTTATTGAAACAGAATAGAGGGTTTGAATTTTAAACGCAAAAAAATGTCTCTATTTTAAGATTTCATAAACGATTTTGAAATATTCTTCGAAAAACTTCTTTTCCGTGGTCTATGCGTTAAAAGGGATATAAATAATTACTTATTAAAATTAAAATTTTCGAGCTGTACGTTTCTCACATTCATTTACTTATTTTAGTAGGGAAGAAATAAAGTAAAAGAATATCGTTCGCGGAAGTTTTATTTGTCTGTTTGGATGACAACGTTTTGCTGACTAGAACATATACGCTCTTTTTTCGAGATCTCCATGTGAATGTTTAGTAATCTAAATAAGATCGTTCAATTGGCAGAGTAAACTAAGAAGTGGTTGGGGTATTTGATCAGACTTACCATTATTATACAAATAAATCTAACGTTATTCCACCGTCAAAAAAGTCGAACCTACATTATCTACATAAATGATAACAGTCGGCGTTCGGTTCACACCGAGGGATACATATGTTGGTCCTACTATTAGATCAAAGGTTAATGCAACGTAAACCCATCGTCTGAACCAAAAGTCGGCATAAGATTGGACCTAACATTTAAGGTACAGTCGGGTGGATTAACATTGCCGAACATCGGCCTTTGTGACATTTAACCCGGTCGACCCGACAGTACGCCGATAATCGGGCCAACCTTCTTTTAAGGTCATTGGCCTAACGAGTTTATGCTGCCAGATTTGAATAATATTTTAGTGACCCTTCTATCCTGTGACATTTAAGCCGTGTTCACACTTTGCCTTGATATCAATTAAAATCGTTTCGAAGGAGTTTTGTAAAACAATTTTTGTCGCTTTAAACCGATTCAACCCGTTTAATTGTGAACTTACCTTTAGTAACTCGTTGGTAGGCGTGACGATATTTGTGAAAAACAAATGAAAAGCAAAATATAATGTGACATTTTACCAACTTGCTATAATATTCCGTATTAGGAATTAATAAAGTAAATAAGCCAGCGCTTCAAAATCTGGAGTGTAGTCGAAGGATCAAGTTTCACATACAAGTTTTCCAGTGCTGGCTTAAATTTTCCAAGGATTCAATAACTTTGTTTTTTAAATAATATAGAACCCATAGAAATTGCGAAGGCAATATGTTTCCTGTTAAGCGATCACGCGTCTGTTATTACCGGAGTGACTCTGCCCGTCGACGCAGGATACTTGCTGAAACTGCCAATTGGAGACGAGATGTGAAAGACCACGTGATGGATTACTTGAAAAACCTCGAAAGTTGGCCTTTGTTAAAATAATAAAACGTCCTTTGATAACTGATTGTTTTCCTGAAATAAAATCAACAATTATTTAAAATTAAAATGTTTTTAGAAATTGATTTCTTCAAATTCCAATTTTTTTAGTTTTAAATAAAAACCAATGCTGAGTGCTAACTATATTTTTATAGCATATGTATGGGATATTTAATAATTTAACATATTAAACGTTAATAAATGTAGAGAACACGTGGTAGACACTTCAATGGATTCAACTAAAAATAATAAATAAATAAACTAAGTACACAAACAAAAGTTTAACAAGATAAAAATAAATAATACTTCACACTAAAAGCATTCAATCGTCAAAGTTGTTAGATGCCTTGGGTATTAGCCTAGCTTATTATTATTTAATTTGTGATACTTATAATTAACACTACGAACCTTATATAAAAGTTAGAAAAAATTAAGTTAATTAATGAATACATTCAGTTGCACAACATAATTTTTTTAAATCTTTGAATTAAATACTAAAGTCGAGATATAGCAGGCCTTTGAAACTAAGCATTTAACTATTCCACATATCATAATGTTATTAAGTTAGGTTGTTTAACTATCATGAATATTTTTTCAAATTATGTATTACATCCGCAATTTTGTTGGTTTGTAGAAATATATTAATCCGTATAACTAATAATTTGCATTCATGAAAACTGGTTCTATGATAACAGCACTTTTCCCTTTGCACATTTAGAAGGCTACATAACATGCAGCAGCTGTATTATAAAGAAGCACATACATGTATATATATACAATTGTAGAAATTACAGTTAAATCCAACTGTGATCGAACGTTTTATAAAGGGAAGAAGATAAAATTGCCCGAAATGAATCTGGATTTTCGCTTATCGCTATTTTGAGTTCCATTACTCTCATGAACTTCAAGAAGGGCCAATAATCAAAATATATTCCTTTGTGGATTTATTAGCCTTTGTTTCTTTGCGATGTTATAAAGCTTCTCCTAAGTTCATGAATCCGCTTTTACTTTTCAAATTAAATGTTAGAGCCTTGACAAGAATGGCTGGATTTCGATCTTTGCTTCTGGCAACATTTGGGTGAAAACTCGGAACCGCTCCTTGTGCGTTTGTTGAGTTTGTCAGTTATCTCCCTGCAGTTTGGAGAGGTTTTCAAATTAAATTATATTTATTAGTTATTTTTAAGGTGTTTAAAGGGGTTGTTGGGCTTAGTCAAAAACGTGACTTGTGAACCATCGAGCTCTTCGGTTTCCCCTTCTATAAAAGAAGTTAACGGTAATTTGAAATGTGAGCCGGTCACCGGCAAATGGCTTCACGAATCACATGCCACAAGTTGACTTGAGCGTGTACTGTTTCTTGGGTATTAGCTTAGCTCGAATGTTGCTTAAAAATTCATAAACACTTAAGTTTTTATTTTATAAATATCGACAAAATTTCCACGGTCTTGATGGCTTTTAGTAAAATAGCTATTGCTTATTTTAAGATTGTAGTTATGTTTCGAGATTAACTAATTAAGATTAGTACAGGGAGTAAAGGGGTGTCGAAATACGGGCGAACTTTGCGTTCGGACACGGCGTTAGAGCAGAGCGTGCTACATTAAAATAATACGGGCCACTATGACAATATAATGTCATCTATTAGGGATAAAACGTTTATGTTGCCAAATTTCGAAGTCTAGAACACGTTGCCAAGCCATCGAAAACCATTGTAAAAATGGAGCATCAAAATTATGCTAAGCTATCGACTAAAACTAAAAGAAAGAAGAAAAGTAAAGGTAATAAATGTAATGTATTTCGTAAATATTATCACTTTGTTTTAGCAACTGATTATTTTGTTTAGAAATTTCGGTTGACCGTGAGAATTTTCAAAAGAAAGTTAAAGACATTTTGCTGAAGGCTTCAGAGCGACAGTTTGTAAGGGTGACTGGAAGAACTATACACATCAAAGTTAAATATTATTTTATGAAAATAACTTTATATCTCTTGTAATGTGACTATTTTTAGAATTAATCCGAAGATATTATTAAGAATAAAATATTCACCATAACAGAAACGACAGTTAATTTTTCTCGGTCAATTCTGCAAAGTAGATCAACCTGGTTTGAGAGGAATATTTTTTAATATATAACTGTAGCTGTAATTAAGATTTTCTGGACTCATTGAGTGAATCATTTGATTTATTTAATTCGTTCTTGATCCTTAACTCTACAGAAAAAAAACACTGTTGTTTAAGTACTTATTACAAGAATATTCAGTGAGCTTTTTAAGGAATTCATATCAAAAAAGAGAGTCATTCAGGGTATTTCTAAAATTATAAAGCAAGATGCCAAGATTATCCATCAAGAAGCTGGCTTCGCAATAAATCACCGTGAGGTTTTTTGGTCCTCATGCTGGCAACGATTAAGAACAAAAATGCCAAAATGGAAAATAATTTCAAAATTGTCCATGACACAAGATCGAAGAGGTTTCATATTTTTAAAGGAAAAGGGACTGGGATTTTTCCTCCAAGTGGACAATTCATTAGCACCACATTACCAAGCGGGAACAATTTCAATTGAAAACAATAACCGGAATGATTTTATTTGAAATTTTTACAAAGTGGAGAGAACTGTGGAGTAGTGGAAAAAAATAAAAAAAATCAAATTAAAATGCTTCAGCATTCTGCTTAATTGCTACCTTCAACCACAAAATTAGACATAAAATACAGGAATTAAAATAATCAACTCTTAACAAAACTGGCAGACGCAATGAACTAAAAGTAATTAGTAATAACAGGAAAAAAATAGAAACATTATATTTTTAATAACTTAAGTAATTAAAATGGTTGCATTCCTAGTATAAAATGTTTTTACAAATCCAATTGTGGTCTCATATCTGTTAAACGAGGTTTTCGTTTTGTTATTACGTATACAGTTTCCGATTTTTGCACTCAAGTTGTATTCGTTTGTTGTTGTGGTGATATTTAACTACCGTAGGATTTTCTCTAGAGCCTGAGGCGGTTCTTTGCTTACCGAAATAATCCTCTAAAGGGTAATGATTTAATTTGTACATCGATACCGATGAAGGTCTTTTTGCGATCGAAAACGTAATAGCTGATATGGTTGAATACACTAAAAAAAATCGGTGGTCGTAAAAACCATTATTAAACATGAATAAGCTTTAATTATAGCAAAAGCGTAACGATATTAATATTAAAAATTACATAAGAATTGAACAAAACAAATATGAAAATGTAGACCTAGTACACAACGTAAAAGCGACAACAGGGAAAGGAAAGCACAGCCCAAAACCAAGATGAGCGCCGAATTATTATTTTTTAAAGCCGTTCTCTGCGGCCATTAAAATGTCCATAGAAACAGATTGCTCCTGATACCTGTTCGCACGTAACTTTAATTAGTTCTCCAAAAAAAGAGAATCAGCGACCTTCGAAGCCATTTTAATGAATAGAGCCAGAATTAGATTTGGAGAACTTACTACAGAGCCTGGAATTCTGGAAGCGCAAATGCCTTACAAAAGTAAAAGGGGGTAAGTTTTTTTCTCGTTGAAAATTCCACCCCCCCCCCTAAAAAGGAGAGAAGATTCTCTAGGGACGCTGGGTAACGATACCGCCATCTAACGTGAGCTAACGAAATTAAAATAACGTACGTTTTACAAGACTTAGATATTAAGTGTTGTTAGACATGGAAGGGTGGGACAGTGATGACACCTATTTATCTAAGTTACTAATATATTTAAAAAAGTTTATTTGTTCAGTCAAGAACCGCGTAATTTAAAACATATGCTTCAATATTCTATACATTTTTATTTATCTTTAATGCCAAAATTTCTATATACAAATTTACTTACTTCATAATTTGATTCTACATGATAATTAAAATTTATCATCTTTGAAATATCACAAACTAATGTCCCAACAACCATTGATTCTGTAAGGGTGGATTAACTCTTCGTTTTGATGTCAACATTGGTAAATTGGTTTGCTTTTGAATCGTTTTTACACACAATCCTAAGGATTTGTGTGTATTAGTCACACGTACAGTGTAGCCGTTGCCGATGCCGCCGATGCCGCCGTGTCACGCATACCTCTTCAACGGTTAGGGCTAGAAGAGTCAATGATATCTCGTTCGAATGTACAAACATCGCCATTGATAGCCTTTCTTAAAGTTGTCAAATCGGAGCCCAAGAAGTTGGTCATTTGCCCAATTTACAACTTTCGGTGATTTCCTTTATGTGGTAGATATTTTCTTTAAAATTAAGTCCAATAACGTTAAAAAAAATATTATTGGATAGGTTAGGATTCACTTGGAATACAACTTCGGTTATATCAGTAAATATTAAAGTTAAGTATAGTTTTCGGGGTTATTTACCGGACCCCAATGTTCGTGGTTTTATATTTCCGCCTGAAAGTCGACATAACGTTCCTTAATTTAAGTCCGATTTTCATGAAAGTTATATTTTTGAATAGCTGTGGTTTACACTTAACCTAGAACTGCAAATACGTTCCTTAAACTTAATTCTAAGTAAGGTTTTTTGGGCAGCGTATACGGACCCCCGCAATTTCCAACATTGTAAATCCGCGTGTTTATAGAGGTCTACGCGCCCGTTTCCCTCTGGCGTTTTTCAAAGCCGTTCAGAGTGGGCCGCACTTTCAACGTATGAGCAGAAGTAACAATTAAGTATGACACTGATCGGCCTAGTCTTCGGCGTATGACTAGAAGTAACAAATAAGTGTGATCAAAAGTAACTAATAAATGTGATCAGAAGTAACTAATAAGATACTAGAAAAAATAAGTGTGATCAGAAGTAACTAATAAGTTACTAGAAGAAATAAGTGTGACACTCAACGGCTGACTAGTAGTAACAAATAAGTGTGATCAGAAGTAAAAAATAAAAGTGACACTGATCGAAGAAATTTTCGATGCTTTCAAAGTATGACTAGAAGTAACAAATAAGTGTAAATATGTTTATATGTGTGACCGGGGATATATTTTGGTTGCGATACCAGCGTTGCAGGTTGCTGTGAATAGCTCAAACAAACTTAACACATTAGAAGGATTGTGTGTATTCCGACCGTCGTACGTCTTGTTCTCTTTAATTTCCGGCTTAAGAAACCGATTTAAAATTGGCGAAGGCTTAGTATTCTTTGCCGTTTTTTGGTTAATTTTTTCCAATTTTTTTTCGAAATCACATGCTACAGACTTATTTTTCGTTTTATATTTCCTAATTAAATAATAACTATATTGAGTTGATGCATCCTAGGATCGAGGATGCAAATTCATATTCCTAGATGCATCTGTATTACTTTCTAAGCTGTTAATATCCATAAGAGATCGCATAGACGTTTCAGCGGTTTTATCGGCTGCCATTTTTCCGTGTTTCTATAAATTTCCACCAGGTACCGATCTCGGTCTTACTCCCGTGTGGGGGTGGGTGGGGGCAAAATTGTCATCCCACCTAGTCTCCCCCTCTCTCTCTCTGGTAAGTCAAATGATAACTTCCTCTAATCTACTTCTGATAGAGCCCAACCTTGAATGGAACCAGAACTTTCGCGTTAGGCATCTTCAGAGCTTCCGTGGTACCAGTGACGGCGTTAAAGGGAAAGCAAGACCATCACCAACCTTGAAAAATTAAAAAGGCCCTAAATCCTACCAAAAACATCAAATGATTTAAAATTAGCGAGTACATTTGAGATATTAACTTCGAAACCCAAATGATATTATTTATATATTATTTTAAAAATGGTGTATTTGTAATCAATTGTTTAGAAAGTGCTTTAGCCAACCGTAAGCAAGAACAAACTTTTCATATTACCGGATATAAATGTTGCTCGATTTCTTCGATATAATTTCATACACCTTTGGATCTTAACCGTTCGAGAATTTAACATTAATGCTTATAAAGTTTAGAAAATATTTCCAACAGTTTTCCTGGATAAATAGCGTTCAGTAATTTATTGGGCTTGATCAAATAAATATGGCGTAATTTGCTATTAATTTCAAATAAAGAACAGGGTTTTTAATTTAAACCTTCATTTTAACGAAAATTCGTGTGGCGGTACCGGATTGGCTAGTCGCGCAATACAGCGAAATGGTGCAAGCTGCCAGCAAAGGGTTCACCGTCCAGTATGCCTCCAAGAAAATACAACATCAGGGAGACGGTACGTTTAATTACACTGTTTATAAACCACTTTCATGAGGGGAAATTGTAGGGTGGTTCGTGACTTCGAAAGCTGTTATTAGTCGAACGCCTAAACAGACTTAATTTTCAGAATTTGTCGAGCTGTATTTTTAGTACGACAATAAAACTGAATAATATCCAGGTGCTCTTGTTCAATACATCTTGTAATTGATGAAATACAGCGAACACAACCAAGCAGCAACTTACCAAATAATATATTTTTAAACCAAAAGAAAATTAAATTAAGAACATTTCAAGACAATAATCTATAAAATAACTAAAGCATACCTTTACCGTACCTTATTTTTCGGTAGAAACTAATTTTACAATGCATTAGGAGTGCTTTGCTTTTTTTTTATTAAATTAGGTTTTTTAAAACGAATTGCACTAAAATGACTGTCTGGTCAGTATTTATCGTGTTTTATTTTATTTTATTTCGTGGATTCAAATTAACATTTCTATTGTACCAAAATAAGGGAAAATATATAAATAATTACCTTTATTATTTGTAGATGTAATATCCCTTAGTTTTTCGAAATAAATGGAAATTATTTATCTAGTGAGGCCTACATCAACCACACTTTTAAAAAAGGGTAAATGATTTGGATTTCCCTCATGATGGGATAAAAAAAAAGAACATATTTTAAAATACAAAAATATTATCGTTTCAGACCTTTCTGAAACTGTTCAGGTGGGATGGAAGAGTTGTTAGCACTTTGGACTTAAGCAAGAGGAGCCAGGTTTGATCCTAGCTAGTGTCACTGCGTGAAAACTGTAAAGATCTCCTTCTACGTTATAGTTTCAAAGTGCCCTCCTCACTGGTCCAAGGGATGTCACTTCGAGTGAAAACTTGATGTGGTAAACTTTAATTGTAAGTATAGGCAGCTATTGGCTCCTGTGGTAGGAGAGTCTGGCAACCACCCTCCTGCGAATTATAACCACCTGAATAAATTAAATTAAAAGTCGATCGATGACTTGGCATTAAATGGGGCTTTGGTTATAAGCCAAGCCAAGCTGATTATTAGTTTACTATGGATACAATTAAATAATTAAAAAAGGAGAGCAATGGGGATGAAGAAGTTAATTTTCGCCGCTATGGTCGTGACCGAGCTAGAGTTCGTTTAAGGAGCCGGCGGTTTAACTTTAGGTTCGAATAACAAAATGATTTAGTAATCTAGTTTGGAAAATAATTGATACGGCAATATTTGTGTCTAAGAACCGGTATTTTAATAACATTAACAAATGTTATTCCCAGTACTTCGGTTCTATTAGTGTGCTTAGACGTTAAGAGAATCGGTTCTGAACAAATTTCATTTGGCTAATAAGATATTATTGGCATCATTTCATTTCTCGCTTTTCGTTGTTTTCAGAAAACCAAGTTTTCCCAAATAATAATGTTTTTATATAACATATATCATCTTTTTGAATTTTCTTAAATATAACCAAAACAGAATGTCCCTGAGCTGTAACTATAATCAAGGTGAGAAAAACAATTACCAGTTCAAAACTTTATCGTAGCAATAACGACTACAATAATCCGGAATGTATTATAGGTCAGTGACGTAGCTGTGCGTTGCACGTTGACGTGACTGTGCATTGTATGGCAACTGTGGATTTTACAGTTACTTAACTGTGCATTTTACGGAGAGGTTACTGTGCGTTGTACGGTGACGTGGCTGTGCATTGTACGGTGACTGTGAATTTTACAGGTACTAAGATATGCATTTTACGGAGACGTGACTGTGCATTGTACGGTGACTGTGCGTTGTACGGTGACGTGACTGTGTATTGTACGGTGCCATGACTGTGCATGTTACTGTGACATGATTATGCATTGTACGTTGATATAAGTTATTTTACATTGATTTTGCAGTATAAGTAACGGTTGAGACATGTTTCATATTACTGATATAGAAACATCAATTGCACATTGACCAGTAAAATTAGATATTTTCAAACTGTAAATTACCCATTTCTCAAACCTACATTTTTCAATCAAGGTTTAACATTAAATTCATAAAAACCGTTAATTGTGTATTTGTACATTTCACGCTAATACTAAATTCAATTTTTAATCAAACCGTATAAAAGCTACAGAACTATGATTAATTTAAATGAAACCATCTTATTTCAATCACACATTGACATGTTAAGCAACTGAACTGTAAATGACATTTTTAGTTAATTAAAATTATTCTTTTACCAAAAAGGATAATTACTTTGGTGTCATTTGCTTTACATGATCAAGAGTAATAATACATCATAATTATATATTCAAAATATGATCCATATTCTATTTGGTATTAAACAAATCAAACTGCATATCTACTGTAAATAACCTTTAATGCAACAATTTTACATTTAAATTAAACAAAAATATAACTAGTATTGCCATCAACATTTGCCGGAACGAGTTTCATATGAAAATACAATTGCCATATTATTTTGAACCAAGGCTTGTAATGATTACCAGATCTCTCTCCTTTTCGAAATTTACCCTTTTAGTCATAATTCTTTAAATTACTAGACTAGACTACGTTGTCATCATCACGAATAGATACCTTATTGTGGCACAATAAGTAGCGCAAATATAAAATATGTATAAAGTAATAAATATACCAAGAGATAAGGAATACAACTACACACTTTCATTCTTCTAGATGAGCTGGTAATTAAGAGTAACAAATATAAGAAAGAGATCTGGAAATTATAGAACATTGATGTAAATAAACCTTACTATTCCACTGAGAGGGTCAATGAACATAAGGCGCCTGAAAAAAAACATGATATTAAATACAAAGTGTTAGATAAAACGTAATGAAGTAAAAATTGGTCATTATTTCCAAAACATTTTAATACAATAATTTAATATTTTACCAAGAATGAATTTATTTATACCTAAGGAAAATGTATATTTCGAAACATTTTTAAGGGTCCCCCCCCCTTACGATCCTCCACACCCGTGGGGGGAGCTTAAAACTAACATAGTCGCTATTTCCACTCCGGTACCTTAGCCGACTCAATTATCTTATATACCCAAATGCCCCCCAAAAAAATAATCGTAGCCTCCTTATCCATTGGATAAAGTGGGCTGCAGGCTGCAGCCAAGCGACGCCGCATGCCGAAAGGCGGCAGCTGATGTCCATTGCTATGAGGCCACCACAAAGAGAGGGCGGCAATTTGTTTAGCCCAAAGCTACAAAATATCTAAAGAGGGCCCTGAAAGCAATATAAACCACTCTTGTGTGCATGTGTGGTGTACTTAAAACTAACATAGTCGCTACCTTCACTCTGGTACCTTAGCCAACAAAATATAATTTATTCGCCCAACTGCCAAAAAATAATTAATATCCACCACACGAGTGTGGTGTACTTAAAACTAACTTAGTAGCTACCTGCAATCTGGTACCTTAGTCAGAAAAATATAATTCATTTACCCAACTCCCAGAAAACAAAATAGTATAAACCACAACTTGTGCGGTGTACGTAAAACCTACATAACGGCTACTTCCACTCTGGTACCTTAGCCAGATCAATTATTTTATTCACCCAAATCCAAAAATAAAAACAAAGTTAAATCCACCACACCATTGTGGTGTACTTAAAATTTATTAACAAAAAACAAAGCAATATCTACTTATTGCTACCTCCACTGAGGTACCTTAACAAAAAAAATAATTTAATCACCCAAATTATATTTATAATTAAAGAAACCGACGTTCAGTTTCTTTAATGATATGCACTTACATGTAATAAAATATTGTTAGGGATATTAAAGAGGAACAAGAGGTAAAATAATTTAATAAAAATTTTATTTCAGCTACAAAAAATGTATTGTACAACTACCATTGGTAGTAAGCCTTGGTAATTTTTAATCAAATATTTTACCTCTTGTAGCCTAACAGATAGAGTTTAGTAAGGTTGTTGTGGTCTAAAAAGTTCAGATTTACTTTTAGGGGCCTAATTTTGAGGAGCTAAAGAAATCTGACCTTTCTAATAATATGCCTTAGTTAAAATTACTTACAACGAACCACGAGTCCAATGGAGTCCACGATATCTGTTCTACCAGTTACCACTGTCCTGAGAACACTTTGTTAGTTGTATAGCCTTCCTGGATTTAAGTTAAATTAATATATTATATTATAATATAAAATATGTATTTTAAAATTGAAATCATGATGATTACCTTAATTTGAAATAGCCACACAGCAGTGACAGCTTGGATTAATAATAGTCTCTACCTGGATATATCACTCTAAACATTTCTCAACTACAAATGGCTTTTGCGACTGCCGCGCCGCGTCGCGGAGAAATTTGGAAACTCCCGTAACAAAAAAGGAAATTTCCGGTGTGGAAAACACGTGCTTTTAAACCTTTTCATTAGGCTCATAGATCTACTATTTTGATTCAATTTAAAAAAGGTAATTATGATTGAAGCATTATATTTAATCTATTTAAAGTAATTAATTATGATAGAATTTAGTGACAATGTTGGAAAATTGTTACCAGTTAATTTTTAATGCTCCTTTTGTTCCCACTAAATGCTATGAGGATGATGATGAAAGCTGATGATTACTGGAGTTGTTATTGCAGGTTCTTTCAATATTGGTGACAGAATCGATTTTCTGGGTTTTCTCCATATCTTCATAATCCGTGGCGTATTTTTGTCTCTAGGTTAAATTTGTTGATCAAATAGCTTGAAGAGTAGTAAATATAATTAATCTATCTCTTAAAGGTTTGTTTCATTTACAGTCACAAACTTACATTGTCATGAATAGGGTCAGGATGTTGAACAGAAGGCCCATTGCCTTCGACAAAATGCCTACTACATATGTAAGTATTTTCATTGATATTTGAGATATTAAATTCTGGTCTGGCTTCCTGAAGCCAAGCTAACCATCTTTTACAAGTATTAGGATTTGAAATTGGCTTTGCAAATGGAAAAAACTTCACCCCAGCCATATGCTCTTTGTGATAAAAGCGTGAATCACTTCTACAACGTGGATAGGCACACCGGTTTACGCGCATTTTGATAAAAGTTAAAATACCTAACTTTGAATAATAATAATACTTAGTTACTCATGCATAATCTCTAATAATTGTTAACAATACAACTCCCGAAAACGGAATACTCTTTAACCCTAACCGCCGTTTTATTTGAAACGCGGAGAGCAGACAACCTCGGTAAGCAGAACCCGTAACAAACGGAAGCCAAATTAGAGGAACTTCCTTTGAAAAACAAGTCGTCGCGCACTTTTTTTCACTCCCTTTTATGCGCATCGGCAGCCGTGGCGAAATGCACGCGGGAAGGTAGAGTGATATATACAGGTAGAGACTATTATTAATCCAAGGTAACAGCACAGAAAACGCCAACGTGTTACGTGTGTAAATTCCTCGCATTCAGTGTTGCCAATGTTTGAGGAGTAAAAATTACACGAGAGTCAGTGCTGCCAGGTCCCGAAAATCATTGTACTAACGACCGTAAGTCGTTTAAACCCTAAAAACATTTACACCTTCGCAACGCAACAAGAATTGGCTCTAAATATGAATTCTGTACCGTTTATTAGCGTGTCGTTGGCTTTGGTGTGTTTTTTTAAGAGTAATCTTGATTTTTGATACCGAAAAATCTTAAAGAAAAGTTACTTTTCACTGGACGTACATTATTCCTATTTTGCTGATTTTGAAGGAAATTGAAGTGGCAGACGACCATTTAACAGGACTATCAGACATGTTTGTTGTTGAACTGGTTTTTCATTAATAAATGTATGACAACCATAGAAATCGGATAATAACTAGAACAATTTTTGCAATTGTAGATGAGTAAGTATCTTTTAGCCATATCTTTTATCGTAACAAAGGTAGATTTTTTAAGCTACAAAACTAGCGGGAGAGGCCTCCATCGGGATTCGTGATCCACCCCGGGCGTCAAAGGGTCTAGGTATGCCACTACGTAACGTATCTTTGGTTAGTAGCTTAGTCGGTTTCCCGCTAAATTCGAAAATGATAGACATAGTTCAAATATAGTGCTTGGTATAATATTCCCCCGATCTATCCGAAACCAGATATTTTGGCTTAGGTGTTTTAAACACTAAGGGGCTTTGTGCTGATAAAAATCTTGATTGTCCCGTTGTAAATCTCGTTAATGGTCAGACCTATTGTTATTGTGTTACTTATGGTACTACACAGTTGAAATTGTAGTACGCCTCGAAAACAGCTTGAAAATATCGACATGCATGATACTGTCTGGAAACTCTGCTTTACGCTGGAGTTACAAAATTTTCAACCATACCAAATCCCCCAAAATGATTTTAGCCACGCTATCTCCCAAAAGTCACCCGAAAAATACCAAATATTATTAAAATGATTTACAAAATACAAAAATCTGAAGACCATATGCAATAGATAAACTAGATAATTTTTGGAAATAGTGGTTTTTCTAAAAAAAAAAGTAAAATCCTTTTTAGGGTAAAAACAAATCCCACAAAATTAATAATTTTCACCTAAAAATACCTTTAGCCCACTCAGCCAAAAAACACGAAAATTACCACACATTGGCAACACTGTTTACGTAAATTGTTTTTCTTCACGAGTAGTGTTGCCAGATTATGAGATTTCTATGGCTGCACTAATTCGGTTTATTAACTTTTTTCTGGTTCAAAGTTATGTATTCCTTTCATATTAAAGGATTCCATTTGTTAAAATATAGCATCCTTGACAAGAGTCAACTAGTAGTCCGTGGCGTTAGCTTCAGTTTTTGTCAAAATATTTCACTTCCGGTTACCAGTACCAAATTTTGCATATATACCCCTTAAGCAAGGCCCTAAGGTTCCAAAAACCGCCGGGAGACAATCTGTCAGTGGTTGCAGACCCCCACCTGATGACGTAACCTTCGTCTTTTTAAACGTTCATGTCTCATTTACATGTTATCCGACGTTAGTTTATCGTATATCAATTTGAAGGAAATAATATACTCTACAACATCGGTATGCATATTTTCGATAGGACTAACGGTAATTGCTATATACAGACGCCAAATTCGGAACACGTCATCAGGGGGTCACGTTTCCTCAAGGAAGGTTTCCCGAGGGGTTGATCACCCCGCGTAATCGGCGTACAGTACCAATTGGATGACGCGTAATCTTCAAGTCCCTGCCTTTGGCAGTGCTAATCTAAGCGTAATCCGGTGTACGGACTTTAAAAGAGTAGTTAGCCCCTCAAGGTTTCCTAAGAGACTGCGAAATTTAAAAAAAAGAAAAGACTGCAGCCATAACTATTAAGTTTAGCACGAAAAATAAAAAACTTCCGGCACTACACATGAAAAAGGGTTAAAATAATTTTCCATTTAAGTAAAGAAACTTTATTTTCACTGTTAATTTAACGGTACAAGTTAGTTTCAGTGTAATTTTAAATTTCAGAATACCGTTAAAAAGCATAACCTTAATTTACCGTTAATTTAACGGTAAAAAATCCAATTTTGATTTCATCTTAACTAAAAATATCCGATTATCATTAAGTACGGTAACACAACATTACTTCGACCGTTAATTTAACGGTAAACAAGTTGGCGAGCCAAAATATACCTCTCCTCGGAAGAATTGTCCCTAACAGTATTAATTTTTCGAGATGACTCTTAAAGATATATCGCCGCAATTCCGAGGTATTTACTAAAAATGTAATCCCGGTTCAATTCCGGCCGGTATAAAATTTTATTTATAATTAAAATAATTGAGACGAAACAACCGAGTATAATTTATTCAGAATATTATAAATTAAGTAGTTACAACAGCGAGTTAGACGTACTAAAACAATGCACAATTGAATTTAACCCTATTTACGGTACGAGTTTATCAGTTAAATATAATACGAAGCCAATTTTAATGAAAGAAATATCTACAGAGGGTATTTGTATTTTTCTCGCTTACGAAATACTTGCCGCATCTTTAACGCTCATTTTATTTCAAATTAAACATTTTAATCAGTCGAGAAAACGTTTAAAATAAATAACGAAGTAATGACGACCCAGTTAAAAATTAGACCAACATAAGTGTAAGCGCACGATGTATACAACTCGATAAATATAAAAGACATATTTAAAATTAAAAAAACTGATCCTAATAAAACGTGAAAATACCCTCCTAGTCACGCACATTCGAAATACGCGGAAGTAACGTACACTATATCTAGTTTAAAATATTAGAGTATCAAAAAATAAAAATAACGAATAGAAAAATACACAATAACAACCCAATCAATCAGACTTCAGAAACAAAACTCATAGAACAATATTATAACGCAGTCAAGCAATCAGACTTCAGAATCAAAATAATTCATAGAAAATATTATAACGCAGTCAAGCAATAAATTAAATCAAATCAAGCAATAGGAAATATAATATCAAGAAGCGCAACACCTTACCATTCACAAATACGATTTTTCACGTTATTATAATGAAACCGGATAAGCTTTTGGGGATGACTTACGCTCTTAAAGGTTCCTCTAAGACTGGACGATTTTGCGGGAAAAAGGAAATAAACTTAAACAATAGTAGATACAAATATAAGACAGAAAAAACCAACAATACCAAAGATTAGACAAAAAAAAGAACGAAATCTGGATCAGTTAAAAAACACAACAAAAAAGCGTATCCGAAAAAATAAACCTACTGACAATTAAAGAGTTTAACAACGTCATTGAATAATATATTACAGATTTATAACACAACGTAAAAGGAAACCATTTTTTTTTCCGAGAGTCACACGGTATGGTGTCGGCTAGAGCCTTTAGACACCAATAAAAGGAAACAATAACACAGCGGCAACGAATCCATTTTATTAATATTTAATAAAATATAAGATTAATATAATTTATAAATATTTAATTAAATATAAGATTAATATAATTTATAAGTATTTAATTAAATATAAGATTAATATAATTTATAAATATTTAATTAAATATAAGATTAATATAATTTATAAATATTTAATTAAATATAAGATTAATATAATTTATAAATGTTTAATTAAATATAAGATTAATATAATTTATTAATATTTAATTAAATATAAGATTAATATAATTTATAAATATTTCATTAAATATAAGATTAATATAATTTATAAATATGTAAAATGATGTAGAATAAATTATAGTACCTAACGTTATAACTTTGTAAATGACATTCGCCAAAGCTGTTTTTTAGAAAAACACCGCAACTTAACAAGCGTTGGTGGCTGAGTGGTTAAAGTAAATCTCTTGCACGGGGCAGACCCGGGTTCGAAATAATTATAATAATTAAATATCAGATAAATATAATTTGTAAATATTTAATTAAATATAAGATTAATATAATTTATAAATATTTCATTAAATATAAGATTCATATAATTTATAAATATTTAAAATGATGTAGAATAAATTATAGTACCTAACGTTATAACTTTGTAAATGACATTCGGCGAAGCTGTTTTTTAGAAAAACACCGTCACCTAACAAGCGTTGGTGGCTGAGTGGTTAGAGTAAATCTCTTGCACGATGCAGACCCGGGTTCGATTCCCGGCCGGCGCCAATAAATCGCAACTTGATACTAAGGGGCTGTTCACAAATTACGTAACGCAGAAAAACCACTTTTTCGACTCCCCCCCTCCCCCTCGTAACAAAAAGTAACAAATTGAAAGACCCCTCTTCTCAAATTACGTAACAAATATCGACCCCCCCCTTAAATTATTATAGTACGTAACAACTAATATGCTGGTAATAAAGTACAATAAGATCAGGTACTAAATTTTATTGTTTGTAATTTAAACTTGAAATGACAACTGTATTTTTATGCAACACTTTATACCCACCCATGGGTTTTATTGTGGTGTCTTATCGGGGAACGCTTTTCCGTAAGCAGATATGAGGGACGTAAATAGAGCGCTTTTGTCCATTTTTAACAATGAAAAATCAATCTAAACTGAGGAAAAAATTTAAAACTTTAAAATTCACGTGGTAGATCCAGACTAATCGTTCTCGCACTTTTGTCCATCCCGAGCGGGGGAAAATAGGCGAAACTGTAGATCAAGGTCATATGAAATTCTTTTAAACGTGAGTAAACCAATGAAAATGCTTATGTTTTTAATAATTACGACTGTTTCTGAAAGTTATGAAAATTTTATTCTACGATATTAAAAATAATGTGTTACGTATCATTTTAGTGAACCCTCCCCCCCCCGTAACAATTAGTAACGCTTGCACAAACCCCCTCCCCCCCTACCGCGTTACGTAATTAGTGAACAGCCCCTAAGACGAATACCGTGAACAATTGGTGGAAACCCTGCCATTGGACGTTGTGAGGTTGCATAACACTCAGCACTCGGTCCGTCCCAAAGTCATTAAGTAGAAGCTGGAGAGAAAACGCCCGTACAAACACAACATACTCAACATGCACAACCATCAAAACACAAACACAACAAACTCAACACTCACAACCGTCATAACACGAACTCAACATTCACAACCTACGCATAAACATTACAAAAACGTAATACACCAAACCGTCACGACGGTGAGCGAAAAAACACCATCCAAACCAAACCGCAACTGAATCCGTTAACGCTCACCGTCACACGGTGGTTTTGCCAACCCTTCGAGAAACTGCGAACGCAGAGATTTCGAGAAACTGCGTACGCAATGATTAACCTTTGCACGGAAAATGCGAACGCGTTCGCAAGACAGACAGACCCACAGACAGACCCACAGACAGACACGGTGATTGTAGTACCCCACCAGTGTACAAAGTACCCTCGGAGAGGTAAAAAATCCAGTTTAATTTTACTATAATTTTAAATGTCACATTACCGTTAAGTAGCATAACATTAATTTGGCCGTTAATTTTACGGTAAAAATTGCAAGTTTCATTTCACCGTAATTATAAATGTCAGATTACTGTTAAATGGCATAACTAAAATTTTACCGTTAAT
The DNA here is from genome assembly GCF_980474605.1 of Leiobunum rupestre. Taxonomy (NCBI): domain Eukaryota; kingdom Metazoa; phylum Arthropoda; class Arachnida; order Opiliones; family Sclerosomatidae; genus Leiobunum; species Leiobunum rupestre. The sequence goes on from NC_143386.1 coordinate 11,573,593, forward strand.
TTAACAGTACCAAAATCCAACTTTTATTTTACCGTAATTTTAAAATTGCGCAACATTAATTTGACCATTAAATTAACGGTAAAGAAACCAAAGATTCATTTCACCGTAATTTTTACTATCAGATTACTGGTAAATATCACAACATTAATTTGACAGTTAATTAAACGGTAAAAAATCTAAGTTTCATTTCACTGTAATTTTCAATGTCAGATTATTGTTAAAAAGCATAACATTAATTTGACAGTTTATTTAACGGGAAACGGCAACCGACGACGGCCTTGGAAGGAGCCCGGTCGTCTACCCATACGCAAATCATACGTTACAATATGCGAGGAAGCTTTAATTGTAAATTTAAAAAAACTTTCATTAATGAATTGACAATTAAAGAGCTCCAAGATAAGAAATGGAAGTTTGTTAAGTAATAAAATTTTCGTAACACTAATTTAGCAGCTGTCAAACAAATAAGATTTTATTATTTTGACTGTAGAACAGAAAAAAAATACTGTATTAGCCATTTTTTATTTTCCTAAAAGTGGATGTAGTTGTCAGCTCTGCCATCGAATATTATAGAAGTATATCAGTCGCTCTTTTTGTCACGGTAAGGGTATTCAACGCCAAATACTGATTGTTGTTGGCTGTAAACCCACATGTCATTCGAAAACCGGTACAAGCGGACGCTTTCTCGAATTCAGAATAAAATGGAGATTAATTTCGCAGGAAAACGAGTGGTGGTTACCGGTGCTACTAGAGGTAAGCCGTACTTAAAAAATGCATGCCTAAATTTTTAATGTCAAAATAAAAATGTAATTTGTATTTGTTAAAACCGTGCTCACAACAAACGCGGTTAATAAATTATAAGAAGACCTGAATATAAATTTTCCATAAAATATGGTTGGCCACAGGTCGTATTTGGATAGTCTTGGCGCAAAGGTCATTTATAATTTATATGGCGCCAGCCTTTCAAGCGCTATGGCTGTGACGTTGTTTAAGGTGAAACTATTCGTAAATGGCGTTTTCTGATATTTTTCCATGCGTTCATCGGTTTAGTACAAAAGTCAAGATAATAAACCAAATCAATATATATTTATTAAAAGGTGGGCTTTTCCAGTTAATCTTGAACCAAATCTTTGTCTTTCGTTTCTGCTTACATAAAGGAAAGATCGTCTGCTAGGTATAGCGTTCACTCTATTTCGAGAGTCTTTTAATTGATGACTGTTATTACAAAGAACATCGTCATTTTGATATTTATTTTTAGATATTTATTTAAGATATAATTGTTTGGTTTTTTGGAATACAATTTGAATTAAATGTTTTAGAAGAAACTGTTTTTTTTTATAATATTAGGGCTAAATACATAAAAACGCGATATTTATTTATTTAAGAAAAACTTTGGGTGAGCAAAGTCTAAGAGAGAAGGTTGGCTTTAGAGGCCTGCGCCGCCGCCGCCGATACTTTGGAACGCGCCGCCGTTTTTATCTCGTGCGAAATAAATAGGGCGAAATATTGAAAGAGGGATTGGAAAGCCGCCGGCCGTGTTGCCATATGGGCGGTTAAAATTTTGTTTATTTTATGGTACGCTATTTTGTACGCCAATTCTTATTACTATAATCGCATTGATTTTTTCGAACTATCGTTCAAAAGGCCATAAACTTTCCCTGATACCATTACCAAAGGCTAAATTGCCTTCCTAGTTCATTGCTTTAATCATCAGGTAACAGAGATTTCTAAATTACATTCGTAGTTCATTGTTTTAAAAATCAGGTAAGAGCGATTTTGTTGGGCTGGAATTGGGCTGTATCGAAGAAAGAACAATTTTTGTTTGGGCAAGATTTTGGGCTAGTTACCCAATTTTTAGTCCATAAAATTAATCTGGCAACTCCGCCAACGCCATCGCTCCCTCAAAAATTGCGCGCCGTTCGCGGGTTTGAGAACTAAATACACGTAACGTAACTTGTATAGTCCCGTTGCTAATTTAGGAGCTTTCACCAGCTAAAAACATGGGGGAAAAGGGGGATGATGGTTTTACAATTGCCGCGTTCACACTAGACACTCTGGAAACGTTTTAAAACTGTTTCGAAAGATCAAATTGTAAAATCTTGCCGTCAAATGTATTTGTCGTATGCCTATTCATACAGTTGACACCGAAAATTTAAAATTTTATCTTTCGAAACCGTTTTAAAACGTTTCCAAAGTGTCTAGTGTGAACGCAGCTAATGTTAACTTCTCTGGGGGAATTACTCCCTAAAGTTTGGTTCTAGAGGGTTACTGTTGAATGCAAAACATTCTAATCTTTCACCTATGAATGCCAACAGAATTTTATTCATTAATGACAATTTCGAAATTTTCAAAGTTTCCCTTACTTAAAGCAAGTTCTGTGATGTTGTTTTTTTTACAAAAATGGATCCCAATTTATGAAATATATAGGTGCCATAGTTAAAAGTTGAATCTAATATTAAAATTCAATTTGTGATTTTATGATTATTTTTCGGTAATAAATTATTTACTGTTTTTTATCATAATAATGTGCAAATTGAACGATTACAAACAATTTTTCATGAAAATTTGTCTAAACGCCGGCTTACGCTGCCGTCGCCGGTCACTTTTTGTTGCCTTAGAGGAAACATAAGCCACGTTCACACTAGGCACTTTGGAACCGTTTTAAAACGGTTTCGAACGATTAATTTGTAAAATTTTGCTTTCGAATGTATTTATCGTATGGGTATTAATACAGTTAACACCGAAAATGTTCTAGTGATTTGTCTATGCCCACTCATACAGAGATTAACTTTAAAATATTTATAAATGCCACTCTAAACGTTACGTGGTTTTAGCTTTTAAGCGAAGTAAATCTGTTTTTACACACAATCCCAAGGATTTGTGTGTATTAGTCTCACGTACAGTGTAGCCGATGCCGATGCTGCCGTGTCGCGCATTTCTCTTCAACGGTTAGGGCTAGAAGAGACAATGATATTTCCTTCGAATGTACATACATCGCCATTGATAGCCTTTCATAAAGTTTTCAAATCGGAGCCCTAGAAGTTGGGCATTTGCCCAATTTACTATTTTCGGTGGTTTCGCTTTATGTGGTAAATATTTTATTTAAAATTAAGTCCGATAACGTTAAAAAAAATATTATTGGATAGGTAAGGATTCAGCGGGCCTACAACTTCGGTTATATCAGTAAATATTAAATATAGTGTTCAGGGTAATTTACGGGGTTGAGTCTATTTGAACGATTCCCAAATGATCGAACGGGTCCCATTTGATCGAATTTCCATTTGATCGAATTGCATTTCATCGAATGGCATTTGATCGAATGGCATTTGATCGAATGGCATTTGATCGAACGAAATTTGATCGAAAGCTACTGTAGGGTAAAACTACTAGTTTTTGGGAGTAAATCGATAAGGCAACATCTAGTCAGAATGAGATACAGTAGACTCTATAAATAATAATTATTTCTTTAAACTGTACTCAAGAAAAATAATATACAGAAAAAAACTGAGCGCAGTGACGTAAAAAAACAAAATATTATCTCGGACATAATTAATAGAAAGACCTATTAAAAAAACGAACTCTGTACCTAGTTTTTAGCAATAAAAGGGCCGTAAACGTGGTCAGACCCCTCGAATACAACGGTGCATACGCGCCTACGGCGCGCGTACATCAACCTAACCTAACCTAACCTAACCTGACCCTATTTATATATATCAAAAACAACGGGCCGTTATCGTCGATGTCATAAAAAATTCCGTCATATAGTGTATAAAGTCAAAATATCTTCAACTATGTGGCTTAATACAGTTAAAGCAATGAATTATTCCATCATTATTCCTTCTGCACTTAAGCAATGAATTATTCCATCATTATTCTTTATGCACTTAAGCAATGAATTATTCCATCATTATTCCTTCTGCACTTAAGCAATGAATTATTCCATCATTATTCCTTCTGCACTTCATATTGACATTCGGTAAAATAAAAACATACCAACTGGTACTATAAATACTTTTGAATTCGATCAAATAGTATTCGATCATTTGAAGGTTCGATCTTATGAAACAAATGACAAATGGGATTCGATCAAATGGAATTTCGATCAATTGCAACGTATAATGATCGACTGTCAATCACATATTTTTCGATCAAATGGACCAACACCAATTTACGGGACCCCAATTTTCGCGTATTAATATTTTCACCTAAAAATTTACATAACGTTCCTTAATTAGAGTCCGACTTTCATTAAAGTTATATTTTTGAATAGCTGTGGTTTCCCTATAACCTAGAATTGCAATTACGTTGCTTAATTTTAATTCTAAGTAAGGTTTTGTGGACAGCGTATACGTACCCCCCTCAACTTCCAACATTTGAAATACGCATGGTTATAGAGACATTACGCGAATTTCTCTCTGGCATTTTCCAAGGCCGTTCTAATGTGACCCAAAGTAACAAATAAGTGTGGCACTTATCGGAGTAATACGCGATGCTTACAACGTATGAACTGAAGTAACAAATAAGTGTGACACTTATCGGAGTAATACGCTATGCTTACAACGTATGACCTGAAGTAATAAATAAGTGTGACACTTATCGGAGTAATACGCTATGCTTACAACGTATGACCTGAAGTAACAAATAAGTGTGACACTTATCGGAGTAATACGTTGTGCTTACAACGTATGACCTGAAGTAACAAATAAGTGTGAAACTTATCGGAGTAATACGTTGTGCTTACAACGTATGACCTGAAGTAACAAATAAGTGTGACACTTATCGGAGGCCGTTCTAATATGACCAAAAGTAACAAATAAGTGAGACACTTATCGGAGCAGTACGTGATGCTTGCAACGTATGACCTGAAGTAACAAAGAAGTGAGACACTTATCGGAGTAATACGCTATGCTTTCAACGTATGACCTGAAGTAACAAATAAGTGTGACACTTATCGGAGTAATACGCTATGCTTTCAACGTATGACCTGAAGTCACAAATAAGTGTGACACTTATCGGAGTAATAAGCTATGCTTACAACGTATGACCTGAAGTAATAAATAAGTGTGACACTTATCGGAGTAATACGCTATGCTTACAACGTATGACCTGAAGTAACAAATAAGTGTGACACTTATCGGAGCAGTACGTGATGCTTGCAACGTATGACCTGAAGTAACAAAGAAGTGTGACACTTATCGGAGTAATACGCTATGCTTTCAACGTATGACCTGAAGTAACAAATAAGTGTGACACTTATCGGAGTAATACGCTATGCTTTCAACGTATGACCTGAAGTAACAAATAAGTGTGACACTTATCGGAGTAATACGCTATGCTTTCAACGTATGACCTGAAGTAACAAATAAGTGTGACACTTATCGGAGTAATACGCTATGCTTACAACGTATGACCTGAAGTAACAAATAAGTGTGACACTTATCGGAGTAATACGCTATGCTTGCAACGGATGACCAGGAGTAACAAATAAGTGTGATCAGAAGTAAAACATAAGAAAGACATTGATTGAAGGAATATTCGATGCTTTCAAAGTATGACTAAAAGTAACAAATAAGTGTACAATTTTGTGTGGCCGTGGATATATATTAGTTGTGATACCGGCGTTGCAGGTTACTGTGAATAGATCAAACAAACTTAACACATTAGAAGGATTGTGTGTATTCTGACCGTCGTACGTCTTATTTTAAGTTTTTTCCATGAATTAAGATTTCCTTTTGTGTTATATAAATTTTTGTATTGAGGAATAAGGCTCTACACAACACAAGGGGGCTTTCCCACTTCTGCCGAATAACTTATTAACACGTGCTTTTGAGCGTGCATCGCGCGACTTTATAAAATAGAACTGGGAAAGGTTCCTAGTGCTGCGTAGCACCATCTTCATAATAGGTGCAGTAAAAATCTTTCTCATTCAAATTATCTGAATCAACTGCGTCTATATTTGGCCAGGTATCGGACGAGAAACTGCCAGGCTATTGCATAAGCTGGGAGCCCATGTCATAGCAGTTTGCAACAACCAGCAATTTTTGGACGAACTGCTTGCTGAGGTATGAAGATGGACAAACATAGCTCCTTATATGCTCACTTTTCTTAGAACTTTTATAATTATTTAGAGCTATTTATCGAATGACCTAAATTTAAGGAATGTTTGGTGAATTACACACTAAATCATCAGAATGATAATAAAAGCGAAAAAGTTAAAAGTCTTTCCTTAAAAAGCAAAACCCTAGCCAATCTAATTGGGTACCTAGTTTACTGCTGGAAGTTTTTGCTTATTTGTATAGTTTATTAATTTTTTCTAAGTCGGAAGTTAATTCAATCGATCACGTCTTGTATTTGTCCTAGAAGACCTATGAGTCCGAGAATCTCGAAATGTTGCAATATCTTAAAATTGTGCTAGGGGTCTGTGTGTATTAGTTTAACGTACTGTGTCCATCGACGCCGGTGTTCACACGATTTATCTCTGTATCTTAGGGCTACAAAGTCACATGATACGTCAATCGATTGGACATGTCTTGACCTCACCGGCATTGTTAACATTTATGAGATTATGGCCTGGGAATTGGAGCATTTACCGTTTTTAGTAGTTTTGGGAAATTTTTGAAATGAAGTGTACTTAATTTTTTTAAATGAAGACCAACGTGGTTAAAAATTACATTTCTTGTTAGTACTGATCATTTGTGAACTACGTTTAAACATTTTAATTTCGTACCAATTGATACTGGCGCCATCCAACTTGTTCGCGTTGCACTACTTTATTTCCAAAAACTAGTAAAACGAAAATTTCTCCTACGCAATTTAACCCGGCCACCTGAATTTAAAGCAGTAAAAGTCGCTAGATGACTTTTATGAACTGCTCATTAATATAATTATCAATTTCTTTAATTTTAAATTATGTATTTAAAACAAGTAAATAGATCGGGGGATTCTGTGTCTTTAAATGTCCGTGACGTCTTTTATAAATGACTTATCGAAGTTTTCAGATTTTTTTATCATTATTTTTATTCCAGTCTGTTGGTGGTCGCTTAACTAAATTATGACGCCATTTTACGTCTTAGCCATTATTATAATTATTATTAAAGTTTGAACCCCTTATCATTTATACACAAAGCAATCAATAAGTATTTCTACAAAATGACAAACCTATTGAACATAATTCTAGACCTATAATTATCAAAAGAATTCCTTTTAAAATATAAACATATGCCACCGAAACCAATGATCATACACAAAAAAATTATAAAACAATTCTTTGAGTGACTGATATCAAAGAGATATAGAAATATAAATTTTTCTCAACTGTAAAACATTGCGATTGAACAGCAACGATTTTTCTTGCGTAGTCAAAAAGATTTCAATGAATAAAAGGTAAGTAAAACACTGGTCGGTGTAAGTAAGCTTGAAACCCGTTTTTCTCGTGTTTTTATCTAAAAATCATTGGTAAAATTATGAATTCAAACGGACTTGAATTAGCTTTTAAGTTTTAGCGTGACCGACGCGACGCTTTTCTAAGTATTATAGACATTTTTCAGTAATTTCAACTAAAATAACGTGTGAAGAAATCATTGAAACTGTTTGTAAATTTTCATTAAATCAAAGCCTAAATTAACACTTCCTCTCCAAACTTCTACACTACCTTGAAGTACTAATATTTTATATTTATTTCCGCAGCTTCCAGGTATTAAACTGCTGAATGTTGATTTGGGTAATTGGGAATTAGGAAAGGTTGCTCTGGCGACCGTCGGACCCATTGACCTTTTAGTAAATAATGTCGGAACTTTCCTTTCTGAATCTATATTGGATGTTACCGAAAATAATTTTAACATGTAAGAGAATGTGAATCTGTATTTTGTTCCAGTATCTTACGTTGGATATTTAATGAGAATGGAAAGTAAAGTTTCACTAATTTTTAAAACTATTTATTTACATTTAGTCTCACTGATGTAAACCTAAAGTCTACAGTTTTTGTTTCCCAAGTAAGTTATAAGTTATATCTACTACTGTCAGTTCATTTTACAGTGGAGGAATATCTTTAGCCACGTTCACACTTACCCCTTAAATCGAAGTGAAGAGAAGCACATTGTGAAAAACACAACGAAAAGAGACTTAAAACGGTTTTAAAATAAATAAAATTTAATAAATAAATTGTGAATTTTTAAACCGTTTTAAGTCTCTTTTCATTTACCCTTTAAATCGCTTTATTAAGAAAACGTATTTTTAAAAGCAGCGTGAGAAATCGCTAAGTGTTGGCTCAAGTAAATTCACTGAGAATCAATTTTGAAAATGGCAACGCGGGGAACAAAAATTGCTTGTATTTTACCAAAAAAAGTGGGACTGCAATTCAAATATACGTCAAACATTATTACTGTTTCTATAGTTTACATGAATAATAATTGTTTTAGGGAAAATTTTCCTAATTTTCAAAGAACCGGGATGAAGTGATTTAGCAGGTGTCGCTTCGCATTTTTTAGAATTTTGTGATAACTCTCACTTCATTTCAGTCCCGTTTCCAAAATTTTAAACTCAAAGTCTACCCCTCTCACCACCGTAAACTAACTTTTGAGCTCATCTCCTCTCATCGAATTTCGCTAATTAAACTAACCTCGCGCACGCTCCAGCTAGTTTTATTGAATAGTCTGATATCATGTGACGCTCTTTTCCCTTTATGGAAGTAATAAAGTATATCCTTTCACTCTCCTCTCTCTGAAATGCATATTTTGTGAAACCCCTCTCCTTTGGAAGATTCGTGCATCTCACCTCCTCTCAGATTCTCCCGCTGCTCTCACAGGGGTAAAACAACCGTGGTGGTGGAACATTGTACCCTAATAGATATTATATCAATAAATCTGTACCCCCCCCCTAAAATGCCCTTCCAAAAATTACATAACATTTTGGTATTTAAATTTAAAAAACCCTTAGAAATAATAATTATTTTATTTAAAAATTTGATCTTACTTGTTAGTGTATATTCACTTTTGGCACTATATTAAATTGAAATCTTCTATTAACTTCCGTGCATATTATCAAGAGGTATCTTAAAGAGGTTTGATGCTGTAAATTTGTTTCTTCCTATAGGTTGCCGCCCAATCTATGATTGATCGTGGCACAGGTGGCGCTATTGTCAACTTGTCCAGCGTCTGCGTTTTGGCTCCAATGAAATCCCTTTCGGTGTACTCTGCCTTAAAAGCCGGCACTTCTAACTTAACCAAATCTATGGCTCATGATCTGGCAAAGCATAAGGTAAGAACCATTTATTACAATATTTAATTTCCACGGTTTTAAGATTAAAAATAACGAAATATATTACATGTACTGTAAAATTAAAATTATTATTTGTTAAAGCTTTCAAATATACGAACAATTGTTAGAATTTCCATCGGATAATAGCTCGCTGCATAAATAATTGATCTACCACTTGGTTAAAAATTGAATTTATAATTGACTATTTATTGGCTTAAAATTTCATTGATAGATTCGGGTGAATGCAGTGGCTCCTGGGGTCGTCAATACGCAAATGACCCACAATGTAAGCTTAGACGAAGGGCTCATGAATCGAATGCTGAGAGAGCTTCCAATACCCGTCTTTATTGGTCAGTATATCGTTCCTTGTTAGTCCAATTTCTACTCGTGCTCTAAAAGCTTTTTGTTAAGATTAGCTGACAATTTCATCCAAACCAATTTGATGTTATCGTTACAACCCTTAAACGGCTTTGCTTAAAAAAATGTACAATAATGATAACGAATTTAATTTAATAATATATCAACGACGATTTTTATCTGTTTCTATCATCCAAACTACTACTTTTAGGCCTATGAATATAGACATTTTCATATTTGTGAGACAACGTCTACTCGGGTCACGCTAACTAATGGCCACCTATAAATTAAGCTATGGTTTTGTTACATAGACAAGGTGCATTATTTATTTAATCCATTTCAAAAATTAATTCACTGATAACGAAAAACACTCTTTAAGACAAGTGGTCACTTGCGTAAAAATAATAATACATGGATTTAATGCACGCCGTCAATAGCCCTTTTCGCAAACCGAGGGGTCGTAATGGGGGATAAACGCTCACGCATGCGCAAACAGCTGTTGGGGGCCAAGTTACTAGAAGATGGCTTGTTATTGTGCGGGAATTTAATGCGGTTTAATAACGCTGTGTGACCATTTAAGTTAAATCGTGTATATTTATGTTATATATCAACATAGGTTTTACTTAAATAAATGTAAATATATCGTTATCGTGATATTTTGAACTGTTTTCTAAAAGGAAACTAACAGAGTTCCCAGAAGAAGTGATCATAACTAAGCCTTGGAGATATGCCATCTCGCTGTTGCAAAAGTCACTCTCCCTATGATGATAGAAATATTACATTTCATCGAGTTCCAGTAAAACGGCGTAAATTGTGGCAAAGACTATTTAATCGTATAGAATGGAAAGCTGCACGGGATGATAAAGTTTGCAGCAGGCATTTTGTTAGTGGGTATCCAGGGTGGGAACCATCGGATGTTGACTCGGTACCAACACTTTTTATGAAACCTATTATAAATAAAGTAACCCATAAAAATGCTGTATCTGAAAACAATGTAGAGAACGATTCTTTTGAAATAATTAACCCATCTGATGACAACTTGAGCAGCAATGTCTTAGAGCTCTCACGAGAAAGTAGATATGAAAATCGGATTAAAAAGAAGGTATGCTTTTATATTTCTAAATTTGAAGTGAAATAACTTGATTACGGAATACTCATGAGTATTCCGTAATCAAGTTATTTCACTTCTAATTATACTACCATGACAAAAATCAGCCTCTCTATATTTCTAAATTATTGACTCGAACTAATTATTAATATAATATTTTATAGAAAAAATTGGAAAGAGAGTTATTTGATAGTAATTGGGAAAATTTATCTCTTCAATCATCACTTTCATTTCATGACTATGTTGGAGACAACCAGTTTCAACCTGTATTTATTGAAAATAATAAAAAATCCTTTCGAAATATGTTTTAAGTTGTTTCCGTTAAATATCAATAATCTCACTTCTTGTGGAAGAAAATGTTAAACTGAAGCAGGAAATACAGTGGTGGAATAATATCAATCGCAAAAAAGTTGGTCTGTTGAAAAAATACAGAATGATGATAATGTTTCGAAATTCTACACAGGAATGCCTACATTTACTGTGTTTCTATGGTTTTTTAAGTAAATTAATGTGCGAGTATCACTTTTTGGCTAAAGAAAAAATTTTGAAACACGAACTCGACTCGGTAGCGATTGATATTATTCAACTCCTGTATTTCTTGCTTCAGTTTAACATTTTCTTCCACAACAGGATCAGTCATGGTTTGTGAGCCAAAGCCTAACCAAAATAAAGAAGTGAGATTATTGATATTTTACGGAAACAACTTAAAAATTACTTCAAAAGGATTTTTCAATATTTTCAATAAATACAGGTTCAGACTGGTTGTCTCCTACTTAGTCATGAAATGAAAATGATGATTGAAGAGATACATTTTCCCAATTTCTATCAAATAACTCTCTTTCCAATTTTTTCTGTAAAATATTACATTAATAATTAATTCGAGTCAATAATTAAGAAATATAAAAGCATACCTTCTTTTTGATCCGATTTTCATATCTACTTTCTCGTGAGCGCTCTAAGACAATGCTGCTCAAGTTGTCATCAGATGGGTTAATTATTTCAAAAGAATCGTTCTCTACATGGTTTTCAGATACAGCATTTTTATGGGTAACTTTATTTATAATAGGTTTCATAAAACGTGTTGGTACTCAGTCAACATCCGATGGTTCCCACCCTGGATACGCACTTACAAAATGCCTGTTGCAAACTTTATCATCCCGTGCAGCTTTCCACTCTAAACGATTAATTAGTCTTTGCCACAATTTACGCCGTTTTACTGAAACTCGATGAAATTTATTATTTCTATCACCATAGGTAGAGTGACTTTTGCAACAGCGAGATGGCATATCTCCAAGGCTTAGTTATGATCACTTCTTCTGGGAACTCTGTTAGTTTCCTTTTAGAAAACAGTTCAAAATATCACGATAACGATATATTTACATTTATTTAAGTAAAACCTATGTTGATATAACATGAATATACACGATTAAACTTAAATGGTCACGCAGCGTTATCAAACCGCATTAAATTCCCGCACAATAACAAACCATCGTCTGGTAACTTGGCCCCCCGAGCCATACTGCGCAGGCGTGCATAAAATTACGAAAAGGGCTATTACGTTAAATTATATTTGAACCTTAAAATTATCATAATTCAATAAAAAATAGGTCCATTAATTTATATGTTTTTAAATTAAAAATTAATCCTATTTTATAAAATAAAAAACAAATACTTATTTTTAATATACCTTAAATTAATTGATAATTTAGGTTACGGTATAGAAATATGATACGCCATATATTTTATTTAAGTGACACTTCCAACCCTCCCTCCACTTACGCGTTAGTTAAATTTGTGAACGGCTAATTAAAAGCAAAATATAATGTGACATGTTCTCAACTTGCTAAAACAATTCCGTATTAATAATTAATGAAGTAGTTAAGCCAATGCTTCACATTGTGTAGGAGTGAGTAATTGGATTAAGGTTGATGTACAATTTTTAAGTGCTTGCTTAAACTGTTTAAATATTCAATAACTTTCTTTTTTTATAATATAGAACCCATTGAAATTGAATATGTTTCCTGTTGAGCGATCACGCGTCTGTTATTACCGGAGTGACTTTGCCCGTCGACGCAGGATACTTGCTGAAACTGCCATTTGGAGACGAACTGTGATCGATCCTGTGATTGATTACTTGAAAAGAGTTTGCTTATCTCAAAATAATAAAAAGATATTTGATAAATGCTTGTTTCTCTGGAATAAAATCAACAATAATTTAAAAAATAATTAGTTTTTAGAATAGGTTTCCTCAAATTTGAAATTGTTTAAGTTTTAAATAAAAACAATTGCTGTGTTATAGCTATCTTTTTAAAACAAATTCTGGATTTCTAGTAATTAAACATATTTTAAAAAATTTACCATTAATAAATGTAGAGAACACCCGTGTGACACTTTAAGGAATTGAACTATAAAAAAATAAAAAAATTAACTAATTACATAAAAACTGTTTAACAAGATAAAAATAAATAATATTTAACACAAGAAGCATTCAATCGTAGCATCCATATAATTGCGTAGCAAAATTTACATTATATATGGAACCTTATTTTAAAGCTAGAAAAAAAGTGGGAGAAGGTTTTTTTGATGTCTTAACGTCACACGCGTCGGTGTTAACAGTTTAGCTGGCGGAGAAGTAAAAATTATACAACTGTAGTTTTAATCAACAATTCTACCGGTTTTGTCAAAGGCCTATTATTTTATTGGAATGTCTCCGCTACTGCAATGGTCGTTTTCCTTTTTTTAATAAAAGACGGATACTTCATGGTTTCAAATTAATATTTATTTATTTGAAAATTAGAAACCTTTCGGGTTCGAGGTCCCTTGTCAAGCAAAGTGACTCAGTGGAGATTTAAAACCAAAGTGATTGAAATTTTAAACATAAATTACAACAATTAATCAAAAGATAATCTATCATCTCGTAAAATAACAAATAAATTCTGTATTTACCTTTCAGAAAAAATGAATCCGAAAACTACATTCTGGATAGTTGCAGCCTTCTCTCGCTTTGTACTTACAGCTTAAACCGTTAAAGAAAGTGGAAAAGACTACTAATGAATCAACAACACCTGTAAATAGATATTGGAATCAGCGCCTACGTTATTCACAAAGTAGGCCTGATCACTAGATAAAATAAGCTTCGTGTGCGTGGCGTAGATGGTGTTACTGTCGTTTTTGCCAAGAATCTAATCGGTGGGCTGCCAGCCATTCGATTAAGCGTTCTAGTTTGTTATCCGATTTCTATGGAAGCCACTCAAAAAGCGCTTTAATATATACATAACAGAACCATAACAAACGAAATATGAAAATATTTTTCTTTGGAGTTCAATAATTTGCATTTTTTCAAACTACATCACATAAATGAATAAATCTATATTATTTTGTTAGGGAGTTTTAGGAATCACTAACCTATTTAATAGAGGGCAATTTCTTTTCGTAAATGGTGAAAGTGAAATGCTAGATAAGAAAAATCTTCAGTAACCTTTACCTTACCACCGTCTTCTCTTCGCTAGTCGCTGCCGAAACGAGACTTGGTGGCACAGCGACGCTGAAGCTTTAGCGTCTGCTAAAAGTGTACACCTTGTATCAATCGTCTGCTAAGTCTTCTGCTTTGTAGCATTAACTGCATTTATCCCAGACTTGGAAATAGTGATATCCCCCAACACCCATTGTCTTTATTTTTATTAAGGGCCACTGGAATAAAAATAAGACACCAAAATTAAAATAATGTAGACGACGAATTTTTCTAGTGCACAAGATTTATTTAAAACATAAATATTCAATTACAAAAATTAAATATTTATGTTTTAAATTAATCTTGTGCACTAGAAAAATTCGTCGTATATGTTATTTTAATTTTGGTAATTTTTGCGCAAGTTGCTAAACTGTAATTTTAAAAATAAGACATTCGGTTACCATAGAACCTTCCAGCGGCCAACGCGATAAGTTCGCTAAACTACTGGATTTCCGTCTGCTAATTCGTCTACTCACAGTCTAGAGTAGAGAAATAACAACGCAATTTTATTTGATGTTGTGATAACTGACCGCTCTTTTTCTGATACCTCAAAATAATCACGTGCTTGGTTGATACTTTGCCGTGGCGTTGTTGATTTATTGTTTTTTGCACTAAAGGTTTGAGTTATAAATGAGGTGAGAGTCGCTTGTCGCGTCATGACACGAGAAGCGACCCGCACAGTCATGCTGCCGTGAGCGACATTTTAAATCGTGCCCTTGTGCGACGACGATAAACGACCTGACGAATGACAAAGGCTCTGTATGCTTAGGTGGCAAATCTTTGGTGTGGGATTTCACTTAATCTGCTATAAGGTTTATTTCTCAGTAGCTTGAATGTTACATAAGTAAGCCCATCATCAAGAATTCACATTTTAATTTATTTAAAAAAAATTGGTTTAAAAAATGAAACAGTAAAAATTAGTGGAGTTTATTAAGAAATTCATCAAGAGAGGAGCGTGGTGGAAACGTGTTCAAGACGGCGGCCGCGTTGCCCCGCTGATGCACGGCAATGGCTATGCGTTGGCTGATTCCACGGAACGCGGCTACCCGGTTACTCCCCGAATTTTCCGGCCAATCGCGTGTTCCAGGGCCAAAACAAGAGTTTCAACAGCCAAAGCACAGAACTGGAAGCGATGACCAAGGCCCCCATATATTTGTCTTTTTCTTAAATCCAGCCTGGGTTGCGGCCCAGAGAGGGGCTGTAGAAGACGAAGAGAAATACGAAGGCGCTATGGGGTCGGAGCATGTGAAATCCCATACTAAAGATTTACCACCGGACCAAGGGACAAGGTGTAACCGCCTCAGTGGTGCCCCTTGTTTTGTTATGTAATATTTTTTGATTTTCATTCCATTTTATATTTTATGTAAAGTCCCCGAGTGTTTCTAATTTTTGCGTACTCTCCGTCTTCTTTTGAAATCCGGTAAACGAAGTAAGTCTTTATGAATGTCCCCTTGAACCTTTCGTCAGTATGTGATTAAGGTTAAGCTGACGTAACTAACGTAATATCGATATAATAAATTAGTTTCCTTCTTAATAATTATATTTTTATAAATAAACTAGGTAAAGTACCCCCGGTTATAATATGGAAATATCTAAATCTAATGTAGCTATTTTAAGTAAAAATTTAAGTTTAAGTCATGTACATAATAAAGGTTGGCTCCCTAGTCATTTTAAAGTATAAAGTCCCCAAACAACTAGGTGGCCTGATGGCCCAAGATTAGAAATGTATTTTAAGTGTGATCCCCATTAAGTAATGTAAAGTAATGTAGATTTCAGTGTTAAGCCTAGGCTCCAAAGAATTCAATAGAAGGAGGCAGGTAGGAGAGTTTTTATTGTCAGTTTGAGAGAGCCCACTTAAAAAACCTTGAAACTATCATAAACTTCTAAAAATAGCCATAGTATAAATCGTGCATTGGGTCCCTCAGCAACAAGACCAAGCAGGGGCGTAGGAACCAGGGGGGCAGTGGGGGCAATGTCCCTCCCTAGAATTTTGCTGGGAGGGGCAACTAATGTTATTGCCCCCTCCAACCTTTTGGCCAGTTGAAATCTTCAAAAGGCTCAAATTCTCATTTTAAAAGCATATAAAACGTATAGAACCTCAACTGTGTTTAAATTTCAGTCTCTTCCCGTCAATTTACACAGAAGTAAAAAGTACACATGCATTCGAAGAAGCCACACTCCCTTACAAATTCAAAACCATTTTCCAGACCATTTTTCGTTTCTCTTTGCCCCCTCCAAGTTCTAGAACGTTCCTACGCCCCTGAGGCCAAGGTTACCAAAGACGCGATAGGACGAAAGGACCCCCAACTCCCCACCGACCTCAAATTCGTCAAGTCACATAGACCCCAGAAAAGCATGGCCAAAGGTGTAAGCCACCCCCATACGTCCCAAATACCCAATGCCCAAGAAGAGCACCATTATTAAGGAATGAGTGACAAGACTGAGGGCAAAAAAGGACCCCGCACCCTCGAAACAAAAAAAGAAACCAGAAGAGAACCCCAAGAGACTCGCACGCGGAAGCTTTGCTCCGCCATGGCCTGACCCTTCACTTAGAAACTTTAAACTTTAACCCAAACTTAGAAACTTTAGCGAAGTCTAAATGAAATTAAGAGGTCCCCCAGAATTTAAAACGTCAATCCCTGATGACATCCAGCGAGTCCCCAGACGTATTCAGCTACGAAATTCAATGATTCCAGAAAGAAGGCTAATCCACATCCCAAGAGAGCGAGAGTCGTAAATCCAATCCAGAGTTCGAGAGTCCCGTTCAGGTCCGAAAGAGTTATCCCGACGAAGACTGCTGGGAGCCTACTTGCGCAATCCGGAAATCCCGTAACCCGGAACCCCGTACTACAGCAGAGTCGTCAAATTCCAGAGAAAGAGTCCCCAGCCTTCCATAGCAGCTTCGAGTCAAGCGACGCATCGTGAATCAGGAAAGAAAGAGGGTAAATTTTCATTTTACCTGTGAGTTCCCGAGCTATCAGTCACTAAGGCCGAGAACCGAAAGAAAAGAGTAAGTTCACTTTAAGATTTCCAGGTCCCCTCGTATTATTTCATTATTTTGGTTTAAGTTCCCATTATATTATTTTTATTCCACAACCTCCCCTTTTCCTTTCCCCTTTTATAATCATTTTCGGTGGGAGCGTATAACACCGGACTAATTAACATCATTTGATTACTTTCCATCTAATCACCAAAACGCTCCGACCGGAGAGAGGTTATAAAGGGTCATGCCATCTGGGCGTTTGTCGTCGTCCCGCGACAAACCGCGGGGGCTCGAGGACGGAGGGCACACAGGCGGACATGTCACGAGAGCGCTCCGTGCGATGTCGTTGACGGCGGCGTGGCGGGACAGACGACCAGTGATTTTGCAACTTAACCATGGGTCCCGAACGAGTCGACATTGGCACCACAGTTGCAGATGCGCAGAACGCAGATATGGGCACCCAAGCGAAGACCGATGGCGATTCTAAAAGAATCATCGTCGAGATGAGTACTCAGAGACGGAGAAAGAAGTGCGTTCAGCCAGGCGCCGGATTCCTTTGAAACGACAGATAGGAGCCAAGCCTAATCAGGGTCGCAAAAGGCGCGTTCCGTTAGGAGCGAGAGTGGCAATCATAGGCTTATGATAATAACCGTAGAAATTTAGAAAATTTCGTTTCTATAAAATATTTCTATAACAACTACGGATATACCTGTAAAACTTACATTAAATAGTTGTTGCGCATATAACAAGACGAGATATGTAATTTTTGCAGTTTTTGGTGAAAATTACAGTGCCACAAATAAACCTATTTGGTCATTTTAACAGCCAAAATCGTTGATCGTGGATTACAGAAATAGTTCTGTAATCTCTACAGTTCTTAGTACAAATAACAGTTCTGTAACTAAAATATACATAAGGATATTGTACAAAAATAAAATAACTGAACTGTTTTAATTGCTTAAATAAACGTACTGCAAAAATTTCGCACACATTAATACTATACAAAAACTCTGTAGAAAGTACAGAAATTTCTCTCAGTGTACGAGAAAGCAATATGACAGTTCAAAGAGGATGTTGGGGAATTTTGGATTTCAATGATTTCTAGCGGATGAGACTCAATGGTGGTAGATTCAGAGACGTACCTAGTCCAAATGGCGCCCTGGGCCAAAAACCAAAAAGGCGCCCCCAGAACCTTAAGTAGAAATATTTAAATTTTCAATATCTAATTTAAATGAAAATCATCGATTTTGCACCCCTAATATTTTGGCGCCCTGGGCCCCTGCACCTCTAGCCCTACCCAAGGGACGGTTCTGGGTAGATTGGCGGATATACGTTTACTAAGCTTAGTTTGCGGAGTGTGACTCTTCGATATGGAAATTTCAACGTTACGATACGACGATCAAGGGGCGGACGTCTTCACTTTCTGGTGATGCTCTTGCACGATGTCTCGAATGTCTAAGCGCTTCCAAGCGACGTGGACGACTTTGTATCTCGAAAAGAAAGGACGTAACCAGGGTTGAAGCTTGTTTACGAGTAGAATTCGACGATGGATGAAAAGGATTCCCATTTTGGAGATGACGATTGTGCGGAGATTTATCTTATGAACGCCGATATGGCCTTTTTCCGGGGCTTTTTGCGAATGACGAATTCGCGTTGTGCACTTCGCATCTTTAGGGGATAATTTGGGTTCTTTTTGACTTTGTAATTTGAACGTAGGGTCATCACGAAGCGGATTCGGAACTGGGGCATCTTCCATGACAAAAAACTAATACTACCTCTTTCACCCGAGCAGTAGAGTTCTGAGCGTTCTTCAGCTGTTCTCTGGTTTTGTTGTTTATCAATTTTAGGAGGGTTGCAAAAACAGGGTGCTGGATGTGTAGGCTTGGATGTGCTTATTTCTTTTTGTAATGGTTAGGAATGACGTAGAATGACTTACACGTCTTTGATTTGTTGGGGCTGTTGCTATCCTTGAAAAAAAACCTACCGACGCTTCATTAAACTTATGCTTATCCCTTCTCTATCTTGTCTTTGGGGTGATGAGTTGAAACTTTCGCGGTCTCTGGGCATCTGGGTCGGTATGATGGCTGCTCCTGCTGGCCGGGGGTGTTGGGGTTCTTTTGGCCTGGTTGAGGTCTGTAGTACGATCGACATTTTTTATTAATCGCGTTCATTTTATTTTTTCGTCGCATTCATTTAAATGAGGTCGCATTAATTTAACATGATGCCGCATTCAATTTTTTTATGGTTCAAATTTTATTTATTTATTTGTTTATACTCCCAAATCAACAGTTTACTTTTGTGTATAGGTTATTTTGGAGCCACATCGCCTGCAAAAGCAAAACTTGTGCGCATGCGACGATACACCTAATAAATTACACAGTTAGAAAGATTTTCACATACGAACAAGGTTATGTATTTAGTAAGTCATGAGTTTTGCTATATCAGTTTCAAAATCCCATTTTTGTTTATTTTTAACTGATTTTTTCTTATCGATGGAAGCAATTTGCTTATAATATTTAATACCAACATAAGACGCGTGTCTTTGTCCGAAGGACGTATACATTTTAGGCAGAGTCAAATTACCCTGATTTATAAAACGGGTTAATCTACTACAATTTACATTAAACTTATTATCTTGTTTACAGTAACCATCTACTAATACATTGTAAACAAAAAGTTGAGGGATCGACATAATTTGGAATTCTTTATAGAGTTATTTACTAGGGTAGTCATAGGGTTTGCGCTGACATATACGTAGAATTTTATTAACAAGGACAAATAATGGGCGCTAAACTAAGTAATGTGTATTTCCCTAAGCAATAAAGCCATAATACAGCTGAGACTGAATTAAGGCGAAGTATATTATATGCAATAAATTCGATTGTAAAAACTTAAAATTATCATTTTATTACATACATATCTCAGTGATTTGAATTAGTGCTTCACAGATCTGGCTCCGGAGCCGATATTGGCTCCGAAGATGTGTCGGAGCCGGAGCCGGAGCCGAAGCCAAAACTCGGCTCCCCTAAAAAGCCGGAGCCGGATACAAAATCCTAGAGCCGGCTCCGATTGCACTAATTATATTTTTAAGTGCATGTATATATTAAGATAACTCTAATGTTTCTGTGAAAGAATGCACTATTGTGTTTCAAAAGCTAATCAAAGTGTTAAATAAAGCAAAGATAATTTAAACTTCGTACCCTAGATTCGAATACTGAGAGCTTTCCCATTGACGGTTTTGTTACGAAGCGTTTACCCTCTTCCGGCACGTGACCTCAGAAAAATCGGCTCCATCGGTTGCGGTAAGGCGCCATATTTAGGCCTAGATTTGTTTTATTTTCGCGTCTTAGTTCAAAATGGGGAAATCATGTCTTTTCGATTCGTGTAAGAACTATGAGACAGTTCATAAGAAAATTGAAGGAGTGTATTTTATTCCAATTCCCAAAAAAATTACGCAATGGGACAAATGTGAAAAATGGTTGAAAATTATTAACAAGAAAGGTTTTACTTTAGACAAGTTAAAGAGATATCACTATATTTGTTCCAAACATTTCGTGGGGGGTAAAGGCCCTTCAATTGATTATCCAGACCCAGTTCCTGATGTTGTTGACAATGTTTCAATTATTCATATGGTAAAATAATTAAACCTACTTACATATTATACTAAATAAGTATAAGTTTAAAACTTTTCCTTTCCAGTGTGCTGTTAAATTAGATCACTCTTATTGTAAGAGTGATACCTACGTGGTGGGTGAAGGCCCTTCAATTGATTATCCAGACCCAGTTCCTGATGTTGTTGACAATGTTTCAATTATTCATATGGTAAAATAATTAAACCTACTTACATATTATACTAAATAAGTATAAGTTTAAAACTTTTCCTTCCCAGTGTGCTGTTAAATTAGATCACTCTTATTGTAAGAGTGATACCTGCGAGATTGTAAACTGTATTCAAACAGACTCAACAATGGATCAAATATTGGAAAAGATTCTGAAACTACATGTATTAAGGAAAAAACAGCAGGACTGCCTTTAGATGGACTTACTCAGGATATTGTTAAAGAAACAACACAAGATATCAACGTTAATATTCAAACTATTGAAAACCCTAATGAGGAAATGTTTACTGACCATTTAGAAGTGATTCCACCAGATAAAAATATTATAAATTTACTTACATCGTGTAATCTACCTTTAGATGACCTAACTAAAGTGGATAAGCCCCTAGAAAAACTTGGTCAGATATGGAAAATTTAAAATCTTTGGAATGGTTCTTTAAAATCGAAAGCCGAAGTAATGATGGCAATGTAAAACTCATTTCTTTCTCAAAACCATGTTTTGGAAGCTTTTTAAAAGTCAACATATCTTCAACTTTAAAAATATCCTTGTTTTTGGAAAGAAATTAATTCCAGAGAGCCACGCTGTAAACCAAGACATTGGAGGGCATTGCATAATTAATTTCAATGATCTGAAAGTTATATTTGGCAAATTAGATTCGTGGTCTCATTGTGAAGGCACAAATGATAGCCAATTAATGATTTTGAAAGATAAATATCTTAAAAATGGACACTTTTGCCACGTAACACAGACATTTAAATCAAACAAATGTGAACTTCTCGTTAAGAGTGCAAGGACAAAGATTTATAAGAACTGCAGGTTAATTAAAAAAATACTTCAAAAAAGGAAGAAAAGGGAAAAACATGGTAGCAGTGTTGCAAGGACTACTAACACAAGATATTTAGATAAAAATTTAATTGCGCTAAAAGCAAAGGCTCTGAATATTAAAAACATCAGTCTTAAACGTAGGAACAAGTATCTGAAAATGAAAATTGACAGGGTTATACACGAAAAGGGTATAGTTTTGACAGATGATGATAGTTTTGATTTTGAGGAAATTTTAGAAAAAAATCCCTTTGAAAATGCAACTACATTTCAGAAGCTTCTTCTGCAAGAACAGCTTAAGTTAATTCAATCCAAGAAATCAAGGCCTAAAAGTGGCACCCATTTATTATGCAATGGTGCCTGTACATAAGATCAAAATCACCAGCTTCGTACAACGCAATTAGGAAAGTTCTTACTCTGCCATGCCAAAGAACACTCTTTAATTATTCAAGGGACCAAATTGAGAAACCTGGGTTTACTGATGGTTTTTTAACGGAAATGTGCAAAAATGTAAAAATTGAAGATCTAAAACAGGACCAAAAATATGTTTCTCTAATACTAGATGAAATGCAAATCAAACAAGACATAATTTTCCATAGTAACACTGGTGAAATTGTAGGCTTTCAAAATTTGAATGAATTTAGGAACAAAGTTCAACAAATAGAAAATGAAGTTAATGGTATTACTCCGGAAGTAAGTGCAATGCCAATAGCATCACATATTTTTCACTTGATGGTACGAGGTATTACGTCAAAAATAAAGTTTGCGTATGCATTTTTCCCATGTGTGACACTACAATCAGATGATATTTATTCTATTGTTTGGCAAGCAATACGTAATCTTCATCTGGTAGGGTTTCGTGTACTGACAGTTGTTTGTGATAAAGCTTCAATAAACCAACGCTTTATTAAAATGTGCTCCGAAGCTATGCAAAACCAGTGTAGAGACAAAATTGGCTACCGAACCGTAATTTTTTTTAGTGGAGAAGAGATATTCTTTGTTTCAGATATTTGTCATTTAGTCAAAACTTTAAGGAACTGCTTTTCAAATAGCGGAAAATTGAAGAAACATAAAGACAAAGTTTACCGGTACACGCGGTTACTTTTAAAAAACAACAAACATATCCTGTGGGATCATATTCGGAGAATGTATGAAATGGATTCCGTATCACTATTACGTCAAGCTCCTAAACTGACCTACAACCACATACATGTCAGCCCTTTTGGTGCAATGAGAGTTAAATTGGCAGTCCAAGTCATGAGCAGTACTACCGCTAATGCTGTAGAAGACTTAATAGGGGATGATGCTTCGGAAACTGTCAAGTTCCTCCGTCTAGCTGATAAGTTTTTTGACATCTGCAACGTGTCAAACCTTGATGAAGGCAAACATTCAAGAAAGCCTGCCCTAGACCCATTCAGGAGCGTTAATGATTGGAGATTTCAGGTAATGCCCATTTTAACTTTCAAATTTTTTGATATTAATTTTATTTTTAAATAGTGGATTGAAGAAGAATTTCTTACATATTTTAAGGAGTGGGAGGAAGAACTTGAGAGAATTGATGAGCAAAAAGATTTAGACAAATCAAAGATGATTATAAGCAGGGAGACATTAGAAGGAATTAGAATAACTGGTATGGTTGACTGATAAATAATATTATCCGATATAAGAAACTTATTTAATAAAAACGCTTTTAGCTTGCTCTATCATGGGTGCCACTTAGTTTTTGCTCGAGAAAGGAGCCAGTTATGTATTAACTGCTAAGTTTAATCAAAACCTTTTGGAAAACCATTTTGCCAAATTAAGATCTTCCATAGGCTGTGGAGACAATCCAACAGTTGATCAAATTTGCCAGGGTAACAAACGACTCAAGTTAGCTAAGTCTCTTATAGCTTCAACTCAAAATAGAAATTGTACTAAATTAAAAAAAATCAGAGTGGAGAGAAGAAAGCTAGCAAGAAATTTTAAGTTTTCATAAAACCAAACTGGAATGCATTTATTTATTCATTCATTTACTTTTTCATTAAATAACTAAATTCAATTTTTAAAACAATGGTGTTTATTGCACAATGTGAAAATCAATTAAAATTAGACTTTAGTTTCAGTCCGTCTGTTATTTTAATTAATTTTAACATTGTTCAATAAACACCCTTGTTTCAAAACTTTAATGTTGTTATTTCTCTGGATTGCATTTTCCTTTTTTTCTGCATTTGTGTAATCTTTGTAAATTAATAACTTAAACAAATGTTTTTAATTATATTAGAATTTTAAAATATATATTATTAACCTTTGGATCAATTTTTTTGGGTTTTAATAATTATTTGATATTTTAAATGGACTAAGTTCTATACATTTTATCACAAACTTAAGGAACAACCACTTAAATTAGGAATCTACTTCCAATGTTATCACATGAACTCTTTACTTATCATTATTCTTTGCATTGCTTAATGATTTCAATTGTTTCCTTAAATTGTTCGCATTCAAACTAGCTCTTTTATGTTCCTGAAATGCATTTTTTAGGTTTACAGTCACTCCTTTTAAATAACAATTAATCAAAATTTGACGAGATTTCGTTAAGGCTTTCATAGCTGCCTCTCCCGAACTACCCCACAATTCATACCAAATTTCATTAATTTCATTACAGCTGTCCAATTTGGAGATTATCTTATCATATCTATAATCTTTGGATTTTTGATGAAAAAGGTTTTCTTCAATTACTCTAAGCGGTTCAACAAATGGAATAATAATTTTAACCGTCTTCTCAAAATAAGAAAATGCCTTATTTGATAAAAAAAGTAGCCCTCCTCTGTCCTGCTTTAGTGTTCAGCCATGAAAGTCTTCTCCTAATTGGTTTTGTTTTACTAGGCATTTGCTCCAAAATGTTTCACAGTTCTAGAAGCCAATTATTTCATTCACAACATAGTCGGCTACTTGATGTAGGGTTTTTAGATCTTTTTCCATTAAGTCAGCTGGACTTAAAAAACATTTAGCTGTTGTTTTGGTCAACTTTTGCTTCTTAGTTTGTTTTTCAGTGAAATATATGAAAAGACAATCCAAAAACTCCATAACAAATACCGAGATGACAGTTCTCTTTTCAATTTCATTCATTTTTAGGAAACATTTTAAATGTGAAAAGAATGGGAGCATCTCCCGTAAAAAAATTTTATTGATCAAAAGTTTGGTGCGATTAAAATTATACCGCAATTTATCAAACTTGTTTGAACCTGCGATTGAAAAAATTGATAAATAATCCAAAGCTTCATCTGTGATATCAGTGATCAGGTTCTCTTTTAATTCTTCTAAGCAATCCTATTTAAAACAAGATTATTTATAGAAACACGCTTAATTGTAAATCATATATTTACAATAAAAACTTACTTTAACAAATGGTAATTCTGGTGCTTGAATAGCTTCTTTCGGTAATGATGCTAAGCTTGAAGAATTTTCTAAAATTTCAGGCAAATATTCCTTAAGAATGTCGATGTTAAACACGAACCCTATTAAAAGGGTAAATGAAATTGAATGAACTATTAAGTATAGTCAAATTATGCTTGAATCGCTTGTAAGATTATATTACTCACCTTTAGTAAGTCTAGGTTTTTTCTTTCGATTTGAAACTTTTTCAGTGCTATAATTGTGGTCCATCATGTTTTAAACTTTTGAGTTGAACGCAAAACGCGTCAAATTACGCGCCGCAACTTCCAAAAACAAATTAGTTTCTATCCCTAGATGGCAGTAGTGCGCCACCATTGGAGCGAATTTTTTCTGAGTTCCGGCGGGAAGTGGGTAAACGCTATCGGCAACGCGCGAGAGAGTGATTTCGAATCTAGGGTACGAAGTTTAAATTATCTTTGAATAAAGTAAGAAAAAATTCGATTATTTTATAGACCAGTAACATTACCCGAGTTAAATCTATACATAAATAATTTGTATTTATGTACCCTGCTTTACCAAAATATTTTAATTCTTCTTAAAAAAAAATATATATATATATATATATATATATATATATATATATATAATTAGTTTAGGTGATTAAAGAGTGATCGCTAAAAATTACCATAAAATTATTGGAGCCGGCTTCTTTAATTCGGCGGCGGCTCCAGATCCGGCTCCGGCCTTCATCGGATCTGGAGCCGATAGCGTTTAAGTCCGAGCAAAGGTTGGCTCCGGCTCCGGAGCCTGTGCCATGCGGAGCACTGATTTGAATATTGACTGAACATGTATATCCCAAATTAATTGTCCATCAATATAGACACCCAGATATTTAATTGAATTTACTTTTTCTAATTTGGTGCACGTACAAGATAAAGAAGCGCAATCTGGTTTATTGACTATCAAATCAAAATCCAAATTATCATTTAATTTTCTAATAGAAAACATAATAAATTTAGTCTTAGAAATATTCAAGCTCAATAAACTATTCATCAATTCTCGATAAACAATTCTAAGACCCGCAGTAGCGTTTTCAAATTCCGTTTCTAACGAATCGCTAATATGCAATAGCGTAGTATCGTCGGCAAATGAAATTAATAAGTCTGACAATGTGAAGTCACAAAATTCATTAATATAAACAAGGATAAAATGATGATTGCATTCATTTAATTCTTATCGCATTTATATTAAATGATAACGAATTAATTTAAATGATAATGAATAAATTTAAATGATAACGAATTAATTTAAATGATAACGAATAAATTTAAATGATAACGAATTAATTTAAATGATAACGAATAAATTTAAATGAAGACGAATTAATTTAAATGATAACGAATTCATTTAAATGATAACGAATTCATTTTATTCTTATCAAATCAATTTAAAATGAAGTCGCATTCATTAAAGATGATGTCGCATTCATTTAAAATGATGTCGCATTCATTAAAGATGATGTCGCATTCATTTAAAATGATGTTGCATTCATTTTAATGATGTCGCATTCATTTAAAATGATGTCGCATTCATTTTAATGATGTCGCATTCATTTAAAATGATGTCGCATTCATTTTAATGATGTCGCATTCATTTTAATGATGTCGCATTCATTAAAGAGGATATCGCATTCATTTAAAATGATGTCGCATTCGTTTTAATGATGTCGCATTCATTAAAGATGATATCGCATTCATTAAAGATGATATCGCATACATTTAAAATGATTTCGCATTAATTTTAATCTATCACATTCATTTGCATTGATGATGAATTCATTTTATTCTTATCGCATTCATTTGCATTGATGTCGCATACATTTAAATGAGGTCGCATGCATTTAAAATAATGTCGCATTCATTGAAAAGGGTGTCGCATTCATTTTATTCTTATTGCATTCATTTTCCTTTATGTGTTGACGCATTCTTTTAAAATGGTGTCGCATTCGTATCGAGATTATTAGAAACCCTTAATCTATCAGTTTTTTAGAATAACCGTATAGCGTCTAAAATAAAACCAGAGTGCATTTATTAAATTCACATGCATTATATGTTGCCGCATTGAGAAAGGGTGTTGTCACATTGATCCGTGTTAACGACGTCATATAATGTTTTTATAGATTTTTTATAATTTGGGGGCTTCCATTAAATTAGCTCCCTTTTATCTATTACTGGTCACATTGCAAGAACTATATCTATTGATGTCGCATTTCGAAAAATTAATGTCGCATTGGTCCACATTAACACTGTAATGTTTTTTTAAACTTTTTTTTATATTTTGGGGGCTGCCATTAAATTAGCACCCTTCCTCATTTTAGCTATTACTGGTCCCATTCCTATCCGTTTGAGAAGAACTATTTCTATTGATGTCGCATTTGGAAATATGATTGTCGCATTGGTCCGTGTTCACGACGTAATATAATTTTTAAGATAACTTAATTTTTAATGATCCGGGGGATACCATTAAATTAGCCCCCCTTTTTTGTCTTTTATCTCATAATCTAATATGTCGCATTAATTCACATTGATGTCTTTCTCTAATAAAGTTAATTTAATTTATGTATTAGTATGGGGGGCTACTGTTAAGTTAGACCCTCACTTTCTCCCTTAATTTTTTAAAACACTATTTTTTCATATTCGAAATTAAAAGTGTCGCATTTCTTCGCTTGACGTGTTGGTGCTAGGGTAATATACCCAGCTTGATTAACGAAATGAAGGGGGTCGTCGTTAACTTAGCACGCTTTTTATTTTTTAAATATCTCGTTAATGGTTAAGTCGCATCTCTTTTCCTTATTTGTCGCATTTTTTTCGCATTGTGGGTGCATAAAATTGATCGTAATTTTTTCCGGAAATAAAAAAGGGGTGCAACTTAATCGATCCCATGGGCAAACTCTTCCGAGGAGTTGTATATTTTCGCTTTCAAGCGTGTTGTTTTTTCGTCGAAAGGTGCAAAAGGTGAAACTACACCAGTCAATTCCGTATATGTAATATTTTCCTTGATATTCTGTTTACAAGTTTGAAATGATTTGTTGCTTTCTTGGAGCGACTTCAGGAATATCTAAGCGGTATTACATAAAAGGGAGTTTTAGTGACGTCAGCAATCATTCTCTTGAAAATATTGAACTGCATTTTACCCGGGAATTAGAAGTTTCAGCTGAGCCACAGGTAGTTTAAGAGGTACCGTATCTTGGGGTTTCGCCAGTACGTTATAAAAAGCGTACACAAAAAGTCAAGCGCATCATTCCATAATTTTAAGCGTCAGGAGTATATCCAACACTAGTGAATTTTTCTTAAGTGTTCCAAAAACAAGTATCTCGAAAAATTCACTTGGAACAAAAATTAATGGAAATTAATGTTTTCATGTTGCACTACTTGATTTCCAAACCCCCCAGGTTACTCAAAATCTTCATTTCGATAAATAGACAGTCGGCCAAATAAACTGCTCATTTGACCGACTGCTCATTCGCCCAACTTCTCATTTGGCGGTTGAACGATACTAGGTGCGTTTGGTTAGGTATTGTCCTCTTGGTCGCGTCTTAGAAGGCGCAGCTTGGTTATAAAGAACGGGCGGGGGGGGGGGGGCAGCGGTCTGGCCCCCCAGCACTAAAACGAAGCGAAGGCCCGTGGCCGTCAAGCACCGATACTTAGAATACATTGCGCGTTTTATAAATCCACCTAACACGAAAGACATAGTAGGTGGTTTTTTCACCTGTCCTAGGTTTTTTGATCAGATTAAATTAAATGAGTTGTGTCTTGACGAAAAACCAGAGTGCGAGTCAGAAGGGAGTAGTTAAAGGTTAATGGTTATTTATTTGCCGTAGCAGCCATAGTTTTGTTTTAAGATGGCGACCGGTGGTGAGGTCATCTATATATGACTAATTTTTCACATTTAAAAAAAAATAATAATAATCCGCTACGCACCACCTTTTTTAAGTCATCAAGTGACTTTTAAAGTCATTAAATTGCTTTTAAAAATTAGATTTTCCTAAATAAAAGCTTGCCACATGGAAGATGTTCAAAATTCGTCATGTTTTCGTGAAACGAAATTTAAGCAGACGAATTTTCCATGTAAGCTAGATTACTCCCTCTACACCTCCTTTCGAGTAGGAGTACAAAGTGTAACCTTTAAGCTCTGGAACAAACGAACAAAATTAGGGCAGGGTAAATCTTACACAGAGAACAGGCGGATAAAACGTTTTATGGTAAAAAGTTCAAATATTTTGTGCGCGGACAGGGAAAAAAACCACCTACTATAGGACCGGCTAAATTATAACAGTCGGTCAAATGAGCCGTTTATTCGGCCGACTAAGTAGTCGGTCAAACAAGCAGTCGGCCAAATGGACAATCGGCCAAATGGGCAGTCAGTCAAATGGGCTGCTCATTTGGACGACTAGAATTTCGGCGAAAAGAGTAGTCGGCCAAATAAGCAGTTGGACAATTGATCAATTGATCAGATAAGGAGTCACCCAAATGAGCAGTCAGCCAAATGAGCAGTCGGTCAAATGAGCAGTCGGTCAAATGAACAATTGGTCAAATAAGCAGTCGGCCAAATGAGCGGTCGGCCAAATTCACAACAATCATCGAAACTTATCGAAAATTCGAGGAATAGTAATCTGCACACCTAGCCAATGGTGTCTGCTTCTTCTAAAATCAAATGAATTTCAGCAATGCTTGAAATATATACTTAATTACTTGAAGCTTGTTCTGCATATAGAAACTAAATAATTTTTTTTAAATCAACGGTATGTATTGTGCACATTATTTAAATTTTTACACCCGACTGTGGTTTCGGCTTTTTTAGGTCATCCCCTGAAGATGGCCTAGACGGCCTTATCAAGGCGAAACTAGAATTGGGTTGTTAAATTTTAAATATTTTGTGCAATAAAAAATTTATTAAAGGAAAACTGTCACCAAAACCCAAATTTACGACGTTTTTTTAAAGAAAGGTAGAAAATATATTAATAAAAATTATGTCACTAAAATTTTATAGTCATTGGAAAAGTTTTTAAATAGTTACGCTACTTTTTCCGCAACCTAAATCAAATGGCTTTAGAAATCGCGGTTGAACCTACGTGCAGCGCCAAAGAATAAAGCGGCAAAAATTCGAGAAAGGGCGGCATGTAAGGCGTATTAAAAAAACAATTAACTACAATCTACGAATATAACTAGATTAAAAATCCAAGGAGAATGACGTAGCAGACCACAGTTCCGACCAAAAAACGATAAAAAAAGGGAAAAAATATTTCGTTCACGAGATGGCGCTGCAGGTTGGTTCTGAGATTCTCGAGTCGCGGGGATAAAACACGAAATTTGGTTGCTTATAATAAATCAAATACTGGCAATATTAACATGAAATTTTTTGTATAATCATTTTCGGACGTTCTCTATCCATTTAAATGATGTTTGACCAATTTCAGGGTGGTGACAGTTCTCCTTTAAGTTTATTATTCCATGGTTACGATTTCGTAGCGAAGAACGTATTTCAAAGTGATCGTTTATTGAATGTGGGACACGTCGCAACAGCTTAAATTTCAGATTTTTAAAATCTCTGATTGGTAATAGTCAAGGGCAGAGTCACATTACAAATTGCATAGACAGAAGCTTTAAATACACTTAAATCAAATAACAGGAGACAAAGGGAAAAATTATTATTAAAACCAAATTTTAAAAATACGAGACACAAATAGTTTGCCAACATGCTTTATTGATTTGGATAACGTTTTACACAAAATATTTTTTTTGTGCTAGTCGTAATTAATAATCAGTTTTTGCAACACGGCAGATGTAAGATCGAAATTGCTCATAATTTTCAAAATGAAATCTAAAATTAATTTTTGTTATAGTAGAAAATCCCGGAAGCGGGCGTCCCAATTGAAAATGGCTTTGGAAAATCCTAGGCTCTTGATCCGAAAATTGAAGGACCAATCGAATCTAACCTGAGATAAGTATCACTATCTCAACTTCTTGGTTCAACCTAAAGAATCGCGGCCGTGGGGCTAACCACTCTTAGAAAGTCTGTACACCGGATTACGCTTAGATAAACACTGCCAAAGGCAGGGACTTCAAAGATTACGCGTAATCCCATTAGTACAGTCAAAGGTACGGCTCTGTACACCGATTACGCGGAGTGATGGACCCCTCGATCGCGGCTTATGACGTCGACGATAAATTTTAAAACCCTTACTGTTGCAAGATACTAAGTTGTTCGTTTGGCTTTTGCTATACCATGGCCACGATTTATTTGCTTTTCAGACAAAAAGGAAATATTTTTACTGTAAATGTTTATTAAAATTAATGGTAATATTCTTAAATGTTTTGTTTTCTCGAG